>NC_056748.1:486563174-486693174 GCF_019279795.1 Protopterus annectens | reverse complement strand
ATTAGCCAAACACACTACAACTTCACTTCCTCTACCTGACCAAACCCATATTAATATACTTTCAACCTGCCCCTACCTTCCCCTCTCTACCATAAAGTACACCATTACAAATTTACAACCTCCAAACGGTTCCTTATAATACCCATCAAATACACTAGTATCTTTCAAACCTCACAAACACTCTTATTATTACATGGGGACATCCACCCCAACCCAGGTCCCAATACCCTCCTCAATCCCACCCCTTCAAACCATACAGCTAACTATACTATCATACCCTTCTCCACTGACTCCTCTCTATTGCTCACTTAAATATTCGTAGCATTAATAACAAATTAACACAACTCCATGCCTTAATTGATTTCTATGCCTTTGATATCCTCTGTCTCACAGAAACCTGGCTTAAACCCAGTACCAAAGACAACGAATTTACTCCCCCAGGCTATAGCACCTTAAGGCAAGATCGTCTTAATAAAAAGGGCGGAGGAGTGGCCGTCCTATATAAATCACAACTTCAGGTAGCCTTAACTGACTCCTTGCCCCCCTCCCCAGGAAATGCTGAAATACTTTGCACCAAACTCCAAGTTAATAAATCCAAGGCTATAAACATAATATGTTCCTACATCCCTCCAGGTAAGAACATCAATACCCTGGAAGATATCCTTAGCTGGGCCTCCTGTAGCTTTCCCCAAGAAACCATAATCTTAGGTGATTTCAACATTGACTGGAACTCCTGCAAATCCCCCACACCTCCACTCATCTTAATCTCTTCAATTATCATCAAACCATCAACTCCCCTACTAGAATAAATAAATCCACCAACAAACAAACCATTCTAGACTGGATACTAATCAATAACAATCCCTCTCCTATAAAACAGGAATACTCCCTGATAATATCAGTGACCACCTCCTTACCTTTATCACTAAACAAAAGTTAACAATCCCAAACCAACTACTTTCGAACCAAACATAACAAAACAGAATTCAACCTAGCATCCTTTCAAAATGAACTCAAGGAATACAACTGGTCTACTCTAAAATACCTCCCAATAGATGAGGCTGTAACCTATTTCAACAATACCTTCCTACAAATTCTAAACCAACATGCCCCATCCCGCTTAGTCAGAGTCAAATCCAAAGCAGCCCCATGGCTCTCTAAAACAACTAAACAAACTATGTAGCTAGAAATAAACTATGGTCTAAATGGAGGTCCACAAAAACCCAATTGACCATCAAAACTTCAAACAGCTGAGAAATAAAGCTAAGAAGCTGACCATTCTGGACAAGAAAACTACCACCTTCAATACCAACAAAACCAACACCAAAACCCAAAACAATTTTGGTCAGGAATAAACAAACTACTCCATCCTGGCAACACCAAAACGCCTACCCCAGCTAGCCTAGCACAAACCCAACCTAACATAATAGCCGACACTTTCAACAACTTTTCTCTCAAACAGTTACCTCACTTGCAAGTACCATGACTCCCCAACCCTCCAAACTACCCCCACTCAAAACAACACACATATGCTTAAGTTCAATACTGTCTCAACAACCTATATACATAAGCTGCTATCTAAACTCAAACCCTGCACCCCTTCTGCAGACAAGCTTCCAGCTGAATATCTGCAGCTAGCTGCATCCGAGATAGCCTACCCAGTCTCCATCTTAATAAACAGAACCATAACTGAATCCAAAATCCCATCCTGTTGGAAAATCTCCCATATTATTCCCTCCATAAAGGAGGAAACTCCAACGAACTCTCCAATTTTCGCCTATTGCCCTTCTATCTCCTCTATCCAAAATAATGGAACGCTGCATTCACCATCAACTTCTTCATCATCTCTTAAATAACAACTTGCTTGTAGACTCACAACATGGTTTTAGACCCTACCACAGTACTTCAACTGCCCTTCTCTCCTTCACTGACTCTATCAATAAAACCGCAACAACCTGTTCTCCTCTGCACTATTCTTAGACCTCTCAAAAGCGTTCGATATGGTCAACCATAAACTTCTCCTCGATACCCTACAATCCCTCTCACTTGAATCACAAGCATTACAGTGGTTCAACTCATACCTGACTAATAGAAAACAAGCAGTCCTCTGGGACAGCCATCTATCCTCTCAACTCCCAGTTACTATTGGTGTCCCACAAGGATCGATCCTAGGTCCCCTACTTTTCTCTATTTTCATAAATAACCTGCCCACTTCCCTCCCAAAATCCACTTGTATACAGTTTGCAGATGATTCCACTCTCATCTGCTCTGCTTCTTCCCCAGCACAACTCCACACTGCTACCCAGGTGGTCTTCACTGCAGCAGAAAAATGGTTCCAACATATCTGTCTCCTCCTAAATCCCAAAAAAACTAAACTCCTACTGTTCACCCTACCTCTAAATCCACCCTATCACTTTTTCCATTGTATCATGCAATGGTACTGTCATCCAACCTGACTTTTCCACTAAACTACTAGGCGTAACCATAGACAATCAGCTAAATTTTGACTATCACATTGACTTAACTATCAAGTCAGTCAATAAAAAGATGGGTGCCCTTTACAGGCTTAAGCCCTTCCTTACTGCCACCTCCCGAGTAGCTCTCGCCCAAACTCACCTCATTTCTACATTATTGTACGCTTCTCCTTCCTTTATCAATATATCTAAAGCTAATCTTCAAAAACTGAATACCGCCTACCACAGTATAGCCAGATTTGCCACTGGCTCTCTATTCCAAACTCATCACTGTCTTAACTTAAAAAAACTAAACTGGCTTGAACTTCCAAACCTAATACTACTACAACAACTAATCATCACTTTTAAAATTCTACATTACCCCTCCAACACACCCACACTAAATAAACTCATCACTCCTTATAAAAATCTCACTTCACTTAGATCAGCCAACAAGCTACTAGTTACTACCTTGAAATCTCACAATAAATCAGGTGATTCCTTATTTGCAAACACTGTCGGTTCTTACTGGAATAAACTCCCCACAGAATTGACCTCCCTAGGCTCATGTCATCTTTTCAAAAAACAAATGAAAACTCACCTAATAACTCACTGGCTATGCCCCTGCTCTAATCCTGACTGACCTCAGCAAGTTTATTACTCTCCCCAATCTGCTCCTCTGTACTTTTGCTCTTCAGTTCTAACTTCAACTGACTTCCACAGTCCCTTTTTATACCTCCACTCTTCTGTTCTTAGCTCTGTCTGACTCCCCTCTGACCACTCTGTTTTTTCTGTCTCTTACATCTATTAGCTGACCTCCTATAATTCCTACTACCTTTTTCATTTCTCACTATCTTTGTTTTTCCCCCTCTCCTTTACCTACTGCCTCTACCTTGCCTCACTAAGTCCAGAAAACCTATACCTAACAGTAACTGTAATTTATCATTTCCTTTCTCTTTACATCATTTCTGCCTCTTACCTATCTCTAACCTCTTAATATCTTTTACACTACTAACCTGCCTGTTTTAACACTATATATTAACCACTTTTATGCTTTCAGCCAATACCTTTTTGTTGTTATTACTAGCTACTATGGATATTGTTTTAACTGTAAATTGTTTTTGATACTGAAGCATCTCTCCTCAGCCCCTGATTGAATTTTGATTGTCATCTAGTCAGATTTGTACATGAAAAAGGATTTGCATTTGTATTTTGCCATATTATACTATATTAGTTTTAGTTGTATTTGTATAGTTAGTACTATTAGTGACTTCATATATTGTAGTGTATTAGTCTGATAGTGGAGCTTTTCTCCTCGGGCCTCTGCTGAAAATGGACATGTATCCAGCCAGACTAGCCCAGTTAACAAATGTAAAATAAATAAATAAATAAAATAAATAAATTTAACAAGCTTTGTCTTTTAACAGTATCATGCTTTTTATTGTTTATTTGATTTGTGTATTTGGAGTGGGCTCTTTAACCCAGAGTACCTTCTCATGGCGCCTGTGTGCTTAACACCGAGCGTGCCATGAGAGGATACTAATTGCAAGCTGTTACCCCCGAGTGCCTTCCACAAGCGTGAGAAAATGTACTGTAGATTTGTAGTTGAGCTTAATGTAAAACACGCTGAAATCGTAACTGAACTTGTAATTTATCTTATGCAGTTACGATTCAGCATGTTTTTACATTAAGGTCACATTGAACTTTTAGTAGAAAATCCACTTACAAAGTAGTTGCTAAAGCAAGTGGTGGCAGCCAATCGGATTCTTGCAATCCAAGCCACCACTTGCGTAACACCTCCACTCCCAACATTATTTTCTTTTGTTTTCCCCAAATAAATAGAAGGTCTAGCAGCAGGTATTTCCTTTCTTTCTGCTAATATTTGGAGATTTTACCGACTTCTGGATCCCTCTATTTAATTTGGGCACTTAGGGATTGCACGGACCACCAGAGCTACAATGAGTTTCCCGTTGCAGCTTTGGCCAAGAAGTTCCTGGTTCCCGGTTCAGCTACAACTACGGTAAAAATATTACTGTTAAAAGAGAGTGCTTTTTCACTTGCAATGTACAGTTAACTTATAGCTAGGTGATTCCTGGTTTTGAAATAGTCTAGACTTGTTGGTTTGCCAGAAAATGAAGCACAGAAATACACAGACGCAACTCTTTTTTTTTTTTTTTGTCTGAATGACATTGCCAAAGATAGCACTTAACCTTGCAGGTTAAGGTAGCACAGCAGGGCAGCAAAATAGTCTTACATTTAGTAGAAATCATTAATTCTTTCATTCGTAAACACTGAATGAAAGAATGAATGTAATGTGCTTGTTTGTGGTATTGATCGGCATTTTTAGCATGGAGCTTCTCTAGCCTCATTGAGCCAGCCATGTTTGCTTGCCAGAAAATTAGAAGTTATGTACCTACCATAACGTTCCATGTTAGTTGTCTTCTCTCGCCTTCTTTCTTGCTGGATGGGTTCGGAGCCGATCCTCGGCTCCGACTCGGCACTTGCTTTAGCTTGAGAACTCCTTTTACCAGCTCGAGGCAACCCTATATCCCATGATGCAAGGCGGAACTACCTCAGATCTCGTTTGGTAGCTAACCTACCCTGCTAAGGACTAGCCTAACATAATTAGGAAACAAGTTCATAAAAAAGAGTCCTCATATGAAGGCTCAGGAGGAAACAACCTGATAGGAACTCTTCAAGATCTGTCCAGGCCAGGGGGTAGGAGGGAGGGACGCAAGAAAGAAGGCGAGAGAAGACAACTAACATGGAACGTTATGGTAGGTACATAACTTCTAAATGTTAAGTTGTCAATCTCGCCTTCATTCTTGCTGGATGGGACCGCGTCCCTAGCACCTGTATCCCGGGTGGCTCAATGGAACAGACTCTTGAGAACTGTGGAACCAAAACTGGCCCTATCTCTGGAGGCCAAGTCCAACTTGTAATGAGAGACAAAGGTATGTGGCGTGGCCCAAGTAGCTGCTGCACAAATAGTATCAATGGGTAGTCTATCCTGAAAGGCTGCAGAAGTGGATAGACTCCTGGTTGAGTGTGCTTTTGGTTTAGAAGATAGCTGCTTGCCTCTGAGAGAGTACACAAAGGAAATGGTGGAAGTCAACCATCTGGATAAGGTCACTTTAGAAACTGGAAGACCTATCCTGTTTTCTGCATAGGAGACAAATAATTGGTCCGATTTTCTGAACTGTTTAGTTCTATGCAAATAGTACCCGAGCTGACGATGGACATCCAAAAAATGAAGCTTCTGTTCAGCTCTGTCGGAATAGTTTGGGAAGAAGACTGGTAGATCTATAGATTGGCTAATATTGGTTTGAGACACAACTTTGGGGAGAAAGGAAGGGTTCGTTCTTAATGATATCCTGTCCTTATGAAAAACCAAGTAAGGGGAACGAATGCAGAGAGCTTGAATCTCGGAAACCCTTCTTGCTGAAGTGACAGCCAGTAAGAATATAGTTTTCCAGGTCAATAACTTCAAAGAACATGAAGCAGACGGTTCGAAGGGAGGTAGTATCAAGGATGCCAACATTAAGTTTAGATCCCATTGCGGAGGAGGATGCTTTATAGGCGGCTTCAGGAGAAAAACTCCTCTTAGAAAGGCCTTGCATAATCTACGAGACATAATGTTATTGTCATGCAAGCCAACATGATACTTGGAAATAGCAGCCAGTTGTACTTTAACTGTAGATGATGAGGATCCTGAATGAAAAACCTCCGCCAGGAAATTTAAAACAGAATGTACAGGAGCAGTAAAGGGATCAATATTCCTGGAATTTGCCCAGATAGAAAAACATCGCCACTTGCTAGCATAAACAGTCCTAGTGGACGACTTTAGGGAAGACACTAAGATGTCTCTGACGGAGTCAGAGATCATCGGAAGCCTGGCTAGGGAAGGAAGTGGAGCAACCAAGCGGTGAGGTTGAGAGAATGAATGGCCCGGTGCTGCTGACCCGACTGGTGGATCAAGAGATCCGGAACTGGGTCCAGATGCCAGGGCTGCACCAGAAGGTGACTATGCAGAGACGGAAAACAAATTTGTCGAGGCCAATAAGGGGCAATGAGAATCAACTTGGCTCTCAAAACGGTGGCTTTCTGAATGACTTGTGGAATCAAGGGAAAAGGAGGAAAAGCATACAGAAGTCCTCGGGGCCAATCCTGGGTTAGAGTCTCTCTCATGGGTTGGCCTGGAAGGGGAAAGAGGGTGAAATAATCGGGGCACTTGTTGTTTTGAGGAGTAGCAAAAAGATCGCAACAAGGAGTGCCCCACTGCAGAAAAATCTGATCCACTACAGATTGATTGAGAGACCACTCGTGAGGCATCAGAATGGATCTGCTCAGCCTGTCCGCCAAGAGGTTGGACCTGCCGGGGATGTGCTTTGCTATCAGAAACCGATGAGAGGAGATTGCCCATTGCCAAAGTCTGAGAGCTTCTCGACACAACGGATAGGACCTGGTCCCGCCCTGCTTGTTGATGTACCAGACCACGGACATGTTGTCCGTTTGTACTGCAATAGTCCCCGTGGGAAGAAAGTCGTTGAGGGCCTGCAACGTTAAAAGCACCGCTCTCATCTCCAGGACATTTATGTGCAGATGGTATTCTATGGGTTGCCACGTCGCGTGGACCATCCAGCCCTGATAATGCCCCCCCACCCGATCAGAGAGGCATCCGTAGTGACTGTGGCAACTGGAGGAGGGGGAAACAAAAGGTCGGCCCTGATGAAGAAGAGGGGAAGATATCCACCAATTCAGATGAGTTCTGCACGACTGTGTGACTAAGATTTCGTGCCTCATCCGGAGACTGTGGTACGACCACTGCGTGAATAGCATCCACTGCAGAAGACGCATGTGGAAGCGAGCCAGTGGTAGTAGAACAATGGCCGCAGCCATAAGACCTAGAACCTTCAGTATAAATCTGGCTTTGACCTTGTTGCTCTGCAATAAAATCCGAACAAATTTTTGGATGTCCAGAATTCTTTGATCTGTTAGTCTGGCTAACATTTTGATGGTGTTTAATGCTGCCTATAAAGGTGATAGATTGGCAAGGCAGCAGAGAAGATTTTTCAAATTTACTGAAATTCCCAAACTCCTGCAAAGCTGTAGAGTGTAGTCTCTGGTCTGAAGAAGCTGACACCTGGTGGTGGCGGAGAGGAGCCAGTCGTCCAAATAAGGAAACACCTGGAATCCTTGGCGTCTCAGATGAGCTGTGACCACTGCCATGCATTTGGTGAACACTCTGGGGGCTGAAGTGAGGCCAAAGGGCAGGGCTCTGAATTGGTAATGACTGGTCCCTAGCCGAAAGCGGAGAAACCTTCTGGAGCGCCTGTGAATCTTTATGTGATAGTACACGTCCTGAAGGTCTATAGAGCACATCCAGTTGTCCTTGCCCAGAAAGGCAGAATGGACTGAAGCGTGACCATCCGGAATCTTGCCTTCTTGACAAATCTGTTTAGACTGCTCAGGTCTAATATTGGTCTCCAATCTCCCGTCCTTTTGGGGACCAAAAAGAATCTCGAGTAGACGCCGGATCCTACCTGGTCTGCCGACACAGTCTGGACGGCTCTTTTTTCTAGGAGCTTTGTAACCTCCTGTTCTGCCAAATCCCTTTGACCGGGTGAGATGTCTGGAAGGGATCGTTGAGGTACGGGATACCTTTCTAAGGGGATTTTGTAACCCTCGGATATGATCGACTGTACCCACATATCTTGTGATAGGGATTGCCAGGCTACTGGGTACAGCAAAATCCTTCCCCCGACTGCCTCCAAGGGTGGACAGTCGGGCAACACCTCAGGGATGCTGAAAGGGCTTCTCAGGAAGAGACTCCCTGTTGCCCTGGTTCTGAGGACCCCCCCTGCCTCTAGGGCGGCGTCTATTGTTACCCCCTCTGCCTCTGGGGGTAAACTGACCACGTGTGTCCGGTGTAGCTCCTTGGGCTTTGGAACCACATCTTCCCCCTTCTGACCCTTGGGATATGGTCTAGAAGGAGTGGAAAAATGGACTCCAACGGCAGAAAGAGTTTTACCGTCCTGCTCACACCTGGTCAAGGTATCCTTCACCTGAGGTCCGAACAAAGCCGAACCATCAAAGGGGTTATTGGTGAAGGACGCCTTAAAGGGGTCCGCAAAATTACAAAGCCACATCCAGGCTTGGCGTCTAAGAGCAACTCCTGTGCCTGCGGCCCTGCTCGCTCCATCGGCCGCATAGGATATGAGCCGCATGGAGGAGTTGGATAGGGAATTCAGGGATTGCTAGCTGAGAGGCAATCTTTTCTTGAGCCCCAGCAGCAGAAGGATCCTGGACCACTTCACCCAGTTCCTTGAGAATATCTCTTTGAAGCCTGGTAAAGTGACAAAGGTAGTTCAGCAAACGCATAGCAAAGGTCGCTGAAGAAAACATCCGCTTTCCATACCTGTCCATGGTCCTAGAATCCTTGTTAGGAGGATGGACAGGTACTGAAGGATCCGCCAGTTCCTTCTTAGTGGCCGCCACCACCATAGCATCCACAGAGACGCCCTTGGAAAGAAACTGTTTGTCCGTAGGGGCCGTGATAAATTTGGATGGTCTCCTGGGGACAGGTTCCACAGAATCTGGAGCCGCCCACGCCTTCCGAGCCACTACCTGCATAAGTGGGTCAAAAGGCGGAGACACCCAGGAGGTGGAGGTCGGGATCCAAAGCCTCCAGGTATACCGACTCATCCTCGGAGGGATCAATGGATGGCCAATTCCCCCTCTGTTTGAGGAGCTCAAGGAGGTCTGAAAAGGAGACATCCTCAGAGGGGGATTGTGGGGAACCCTCCGACTCATCTAAGTCGGTATCCGATGTAGTAGACTCGGGGGAGTCTGTGTGTTTCCTCTTACACGTCCTCTTCCGAGGGGGTTCACCTGCTGGATCAGGAGAAATTTCGGAAGAGGAGGAAATTCCCAATGGGGAAACCTGGGGCGATGGATCCCTGGGCCTGAGAGCAAGAGGCTGGCAAGAGGCGTCTACAGGCACTGAAGAGGGAGGAGCTAGAGGATGGACCGTTGACCTGGCTCAGAGGCCAGGACACTCCTCATCACCTCAAAGGCTCCCCTCCCGGGAGGCCGGAATATCCCGATCCGAGGATACAGGAATTCCCGGCTCCACTGAGAGGAAGGCTCGAGGCGATGTCGGTGCCGAGCTTACCAAAGCGAAGCCCGAGAGGAGAGCGGGGTCGGACAAGGGTCCGATGCCACTAGCCCCCTCAGAGCCGACAAGGGAAACCCGACGACCGGAACACTCCAAGGAAGGCCTCAAGGAGGAGATCGGGCCGAGGGCCGGAGCCGAAAGATGTATCTGCTCCGGCCGAAACAGTCGCTGTCCCGAAGCTCGGCTCCGAACTCTGGTGTGGAGTCGGAGGAGGAAGTTCAAGGTGAGACAATAGCGAAGTCTGTTGAGACGGGCTATGGAGCATTTGGGCCAGTGCCTGCGACTTCAACAGCCTGCTTACCACCCTCTCTAAGTCGTGGTCAGACAGCTTGGAAGATCTCGAAGATCGGCTCCGATGGCTCCGCTCCGACAAAAGAGGAGACCCGGGCAGTGGATACTCTGCAACGAAGGGGACAGAGATCTCTTTCGGGACGAAGTCATCGGAGCCGAAGTCCCCTGAATTCCAGATGGAGCCGAAGGTTTCTCGGCTCCGATGCTGGATAAGGTGTCGGCTCCAGCCGGGCCGACAAGGCCACAGTAGACAGGGTGTCGGAACCAGTCGGTGCCGAACCCACTTTTGAAGTAGACAGATCGGTTCCAGCCAGAGCCGATCTCGGCTCCGACGGAGCCGGAGCCACCTGGAGGAGGCTTGGATACTGAAGCCTGAGCCTTCGGTGGCTTAGAAGGTTTCCCAGACCCTGTTTTAGAGGGAGAACCTTCTGGCTTAAGTAAGCCACGGAGGATTAGCTTATTCCTCCGTTCCTGCAGGACTCTCTGGCTAAAAGAGTGACACAAAGCACAGGAGTCCTGCAGGTGCAAAGGCCCCAGGCAGTAAACACAAGAAGTGTGACAGTCTGTCAGAGACATTTTCTGACAGCACGAGTCACACTTCTTGAAGCCTGAGACCTTGCCTTCCTTAGACATTATCCTAGGAGGAAGTCACACACAAACCCCAACAAACACACACAATTAATCCCCTAACACACAACACACAGGTAGGGATTAACCAATGGGGTTTAGGCCTAACTAAACTTTTATACTAAAGGAAATAAAAAGTTTTGAAATATAAGGGAATAGGGTGGGCTGTAACACACTACAGACTATAAAAATGGAAACAAGGGGGAAATAAAACCCTAACTAAGCTTTTCTCTTTTGACAAGAAAATTACTTAACTCAGCTGGCAAAGGAGACCTCTTTCGCTAAGCGGCAAACGAGATCTGAGGTAGTTCCGCCTTGCATCATGGGATATAGGGTTGCCTCGAGCTGGTAAAAGGAGTTCTCAAGCTAAAGCAAGTGCCGAGTCGGAGCCGAGGATCGGCTCCGAACCCATCCAGCAAGAATGAAGGCGAGATTGACAACTTAACATCCAGAAATACACAGATGCAACTTTTTTTTTTTTAATTGAATGACATTGCCAAAGCTAGCAGTTAACCTTGCAGTTACGCTCTCTGTGAACCTTAGTGTTTTCCAGCGCCTCTCATACAACTCCGTAATTTCACACAAACATGAAATCGTAGCAGTTAACTTTTAATAGAAATCATTCATTCTTCATTTACAAACACTGAATGAAAGAATGAACAAACGAAATTTGCTCGTTTGCGGTATTGATCACCACTGGAAGCACAGAGCTTCTCTAGCCTCACTGAGCCAACCACAGCAGTCAGCAAACAGGTACAGCATGAGATTCTATCTAGCATTATTGAACTGTTATTATGCTTCTTTGTTTGCAGAGAAAAATACACAGCTGCAGCGTTTTTTTTTTTTTTTTTTAATTATATTGCCGAAGATCGCACGTAACCTTGCAGGTTAAGGTAGCTCAGCAGGGCAGCAATACTGTCTTAACTTTAGTAGAAAGCATTCATTCTTTCATTCATAAACATTGAATGAAATAATGAATGAAATGTGCTTGTTTGCCGTATTGATCGGCATTTGAGGCATGGAGCTTCTCTAGCCTCACAGAGCCAGACATAGCAGTCAGCAAACAGGTAGAGCATGAGACTCTAGCATTATTTAACTGTTTTAACGCTTCTTTGTTTACCAGAAAAAATACACAGCTGCAACTTTTTTTTTTTGAATGACATTGCCAAAGATAGCACGTAACATTGCAGGTTAAAGTAGCTCAACAAGGCAGCAAAACTGTCATAACTTTAGTAGAAATCATTCATTCTTTCATTCGTAAACACAATGAAAGAATTAATGAAATGTGCTCATTTGCGGTATTGATCGGCATTTGATTTCATAAAGTTTTGAAAAGTATTATGTTCATGGCAGTGATCGAAAGGCTTAGTCCTTTTTATCAGGAACCAGTTTCTCACAAGTCTGTTTTGTTGAGTTGGCCCCTCGACTGAATGATACTTCCCCAAGTTTTGCGGAAGTGCGTTCACTTCTCATAACCCCCTTATGTAAAAATGTGAATTTCAGGGTCACAATAATTAAAGCATTCACATAAGTGGCGGAGGATGTGAGGCAAAAAAATTACATGCCAATGGACTGGTGAACAGGACATAGGTGACTTTTGAAAGTCCTTGCTAATGGATGTGCCTTCTATATGTGAAAAGTACTAAGGAGAATTTTTTTTAAGAAATTTGGCACTGGGATGTTGAGCATAACTGGATTTAGTAGTGGTTGTACAGACTAGTAAATGTTACTGAAGTTTCATTTCAGAAAAAATCACTCGACTGGTCAGCCCAACTATATAACTCCGAACCAAACAAAACCAGTGACAGTCCCAGTCACAGAGATATGCACTGAACACGAAGATGTAACCACTTTCCTTTTATTTAAATGTTAAAATAACAGCAAAAACTGGTTGAGCGCTTTCATCTACCGTAGTAGATTTCATCAGAACCATTACCAACAGCCATAAGCCTCTTTATATATGGTCCTGAACCTTTCAAAAAATGAGTGCATGTGTATTTTACAAATTGATTAATTGAATTATTTACATAAATTAATTAAAATTTAAAGTGCTCAGTGCATGATTCCACAATGTCTACCTATCACTTATTTCTTTCCTTTTTTGCCTTAATTAAAACCTGTATTTAACTTATTCCTCAAATATAATTGATATATGATATCCCAATAATACATATTTACTACTAATACATATACAATTATACATACAAATTATTAAAAATGTTAAAAGTCTTAAATGTCTAATAATTATGATACTGTGATTATGCGGTCCCCTATACTGAACTAACCTGTCTTTACTTCTAACATAGCTTCTCTAAGTATTCTTCATGTTTACCCTCACCTATACTTCTCTAATACTGACCTAATAGATATAGTAACATTGAGCCCCGGAAATTCAGAAGCATTAAGCTTAATTTGACATCTTGTTTCCTTCTCTCTCAATGATAATTTTATATTCCCACCCTTATATTCCCACCCCTAGGATTGGATTTGATATATAAATTATAAATAAAAAAAATTACATGCCAATGGACTGGTGAACAGGACATAGGTGACCTTTGAAAGTCCTTGCTAATGGATGTGCCTTCTATATGTGGAAAGTACGAAGGAGAATTTTTTTTAAGAAATTTGGCACTGGGATGTTGAGCATAACTGGATTTAGTAGTGGTTGTACAGACTAGCAAATGTTACTGAAGTTTCATTTCAGGAAGAGTTTAATTTTGGTGATTGTGCATACCTCAACATTCTACTGAAGGAGTTGCTTGGGTGAAGTGTATATTTTGGTAGTTGCACATACTATGAAATGTTACTGAAGGGTTGTTTGGGGAAATGCTTCATTTTGGTGCATGTTTATACCTGGACATACTAATGAAGATGTTGCTCGGGGAAAAGTGTAAAGTATTTAGTTTCTGTATATATTTTCCTAGTGTAGTTAACCATGGGAAAGACTTGAGTACGGCTAGGAAAGTGTGGTACTGTAGCTCTGAATGATTTGAGGTACAAAAGTCTCCAGCAATTCTATAATACCTCAACCATTTTACATTTCGGAAGAATGACTTCTGTACCAGTGACTGATGCAAAAGAAAGGAAGCAGTCTGTGTTGTAATGTCATGGTATTTTCAACCATAATTCAGAATGCCTTGTAAAAATAGGGCATTTGAGAACAACTCTGCTGTTACAGTTATATTTTGCTTTTATAGGGGGGTAAAGTAGTGTACACCCAGGAATAAAACCCATCATCACCTTTCTGTTTCTGTGCAGAAAATTAACTCTTCATCCTTTGTTTCCTTAGGCATTCATAATTCTATAAACTGAATAAACAGTATGTAATATGATGGAATGGAATGCCTAAGGAAACACCCTTAGTTTGTTTCCTTAGGCATTCACAATTCTATAAACTGAACAAACAGTATATAAACAATGTATAATATGATGATGTAATGTTGTTGTATAATAATGATGTAATAATATATTAAATTGATGAAACTACAAAGGGGACTCAATGAGGTGATAAAATAAATGCAAGATGTAGATATATATGTGCTTATATGTTGGAAAAACATTGAATGAAACGTTAGCTTCTCTCTGTCTGTGTGTTAAACTGCTTTTTGAAAGGGGTGACTTGGGTGAATGCCTCATTTTGGTGCATGCATACACCAGGAACCGTTACAGAAGGGTTATTCAAGGGAAATAATTCATTTGTGTATCAGGGATGTGCTTGTGCATACATGGTCAGACTGTTGAAGTGATTGGTGGGTAAAACAGTTTATTGTGTCATTTTGGCACTGATGCATACACAACACAGACAACTGATTCACTGGTTAGCTGCAAGGTTCCATGCCATGCTCTCTCAGCTGATCTATTTGTTAGAATATTGCACTACAGATATGGTGTAAAAGGCATAGGTTATCTTTAGCTCAGGTTTCAGTGATGGTTATTATAATTTTTTATGTATCCAGTTTTCAAGAATCATTTATTATGTGTTAACAATATGCACATACTACATTGAGGAACACCGATAATAAACATGTCTTAAGACATGTTGGATTGATGGATAAAGAGTGCTGTGTGTTGTTGTAACCAGAGGGATGGTTAGGTGGGATAACTTGAATTACTACTTTTTGGATTAATTCTTACATGGATGAACCAGATAAGTTTGCCATTTCAGCTTGTATCATTATATTTCTGTTTATACTTAGGAGTTGCCTGACTGAGGTAAAGGTTATTACTTGCTGACTACTACTAGCATGCAGCTACCATATATTTTAGGCATTTTTCCTGGCTTTGTCAGTCATGTGTAGAAATTAGGTGGGAGGAGAAGGGCACAGTAATATACAAGTGTTATACTATTTCTACTGAATTATAATGATATACTATTTCTACTGAATTATAATGAATGCCTACTCAAATGGTTATGTGCAGCAATTATCACCTGTGTCTGAGCATGCATAACTTTCAAGTGACGAAATGCAGGGCATTATCACATTAACAATAACTGCAGTTCCACAATAGCACAGAGTCATTATCACTTCAGGTAAAACTCTCAGCAACTGTCACTGTTGAGTAGAGGTCGTTATCACATTGATGAATGCACAAGCCAGATTTGGGTTTTGTCTATGTAAAGTCATTTCAAGTCACCCCCCCCCCACCACCACCACCACCAGTTTCTTTCTATTATTTGTACAATTTGTTTGATACACAGTAAAGTCCTCATTGTGGTTATATGGTTCTCCAGAAGAGACCAATATGCATATAAATGTCTTGAAGAAGAGAACGTCTTTTTAGAGTTGCAGGCATTTCAGAACTCCCTCCTCTAGGGATAATTGCCATCCAAATGGACAATATGTCACTGTTTTTGTACATCAACAAACAAGAAGGAAACAACCCCCTTTACCAACAAGGAGGGAGAGTTGAGCTGTGGGTGATCTCCTCCAACTGCATCACTCATTGTGTGTCACTTGGTGTTGCCAAGTGTGGTGGGTACGTACAAATATATTGTTTTGTTTAGGACTTTGGTTATAGGAATTATGATTGTTTTCATATTTTAGTAAATAAGTTTGCTAGGAAGCCTGTAATTGTGGCAAGTTATACCTCATGCTAAAGAGAGTTAGTCCTTACAATATGATAAAGAAATGGTGTCAGTATTCTGTACACCTCTACAAATATCACACTTTATTTAGGACTTAGATTAGGAAATTATGATTTTTTTTCATATTCTGGTAAATAACCTTGCCAGGGAGCATGTAACTGTGCCAAGCGATCTCATTTTACAACATAAAATAACTGTCTGTATGCTGTACATATATACAGATATCAAAGTTTAGGACTAAGGTTATGAAAATTATGATTTCTTTTCATATTTTGGTAAATAACTTTGCAAGGGAGCATGTCAACATGCTAAGTAATACCTCATTTTGAAACATTAATCTTGCACAGAAACTCCCATTACGGTGAACTTGTGTAGCACTCTTTCTCGACGTTTTATGATTTGAGCCTTTAGGTTCCCTTTTTCAGCTCAGTGCAACATACCCATTTTGTATTACGAAGATCAAACATGTCATCTTTAGGAACTTTGAAGCAGTAACATGGGGAAGGAAAAAGAAACAGTATTGATAGTTCTAACATGGTAAAAGAATGTTGTACTCGTATGCAGATATCAAAGTTCGTTTCAGACTTAGCTTATGGAAATTGATTTTTTTCATATTTTGGTAAATAACTTTGCAAGGGAGCATCTGAAATGTGCCAAGTAATGTCTCATTTTGAAGACAGTATTGTTGGTTCTAACATGGTAAAAATAATTGTGCCTGGACGTTTGACACATGTGCAGATAGCAAAGTTTGTTTGGGACTAACGGTTATGGAAATTATGATTTTTTTCATAAATAACTTTGCAAGGGAGCATATGAATGTGCCAAGTAATGTCTCATTTTGAAGAAGTATTGATGGTTCTAACATGGTAAAAATAATTGTGCCTGTATGTTTGACACATGTGCAGATAGCAAGGTTTGTTTGGGACTTACGGTTATGGAAATTAGGATTTTATTCATATTTTGGTATATAACTTTGCAAGGGAGCATCTGAATGTGCTAAGTAATACCTCATTTTGAAAATATTATTTATAGTTCTAACATGGTAAAAGAATGGTGTCTGTATGTTGTACTCATAGGCAGATATCAAAGTTTGTTTTGAACTTAGGTTATGGAAATTATGTTTTTTTTTCATATTTTGGTAAATAACTTTGCAAGGGAGCATCTCATTGTGTGAAGTAATACCTCATTTTGAAGACAGTGTTACTCCTTACAACATGGTAAAAGAACTGTGTCTGTGCACTCTACACATGTATAGATATCACAGTGTGTTTAGTCTTGTACGATTATGAAAATTATACATTTACAATACTTTTCATTATTATGCCCATATTTTTGTGAGGGAGCATGGTGATCACACAAATGATGCATCATTATGAAGCTGACATTCAGATGCACAACTTCTACACGGATATGTAGGCTCTGTCTGTTACAGGTGATGAGATATTATGCTTTATTTATCAATTATGAAAAATAATATATTAATCATGTTTCTGTGAATATCTCAAAAAAGGAACATCACACCGTAATGGTTAAGGTATCATTTTAAAGCGGACATTCATACTAACAAATTACATTCAAATTGTATGGGTCTGCATGGTACATTGACCAAAATATTATGCTTTGTTTTTCCAAAAAGGTAAAAAATATGCACAATATCAGCATTCCTTGCCAAATATTTAATAATGACCGATATACACTATCAACATTTACACTGTTGGAAAGGTCAGTGTCTGCTGAACAACTTTCGCGTTTACATTTTTAGTCTAGCTCTTCTAGTTAAAGAGTTGTGAACATTTGTTTTCTGTATGGTATTACAAATGGATTTTCTGAAAATGAGCTCAGGCTGCACTGTTGTTCCTATGGTGGAATTAAGCAGGCAGCTTTTCCTGAGCTGCTCCGGAGTGAATGAGTTAAGAGGCTTTAAGGCAGACCATGTGACTTAAGTTATTTAAGATTTTTAATTATCTGATGAAGTTTTGGGGGTAACCAGAACAAAAGTGCTTTCTTTTAAGAGAGTTTTGCACATTTTAAATAATGAGTTTGTTTATTAATAAAATCTACGTTTTAAAACTGTTTGGAGCTGCAGTTTACTTCGCTGCCTTCCTTCCTGTTTGGTTCCTAGTTCATGGCAGTGGTAACTGTTGTATAAAGGCCCTTGTGGTTGTTAGCCTAGTTAGCACCTATGAACCTAAACATATAGGGGAAGTAAAAAGTAACAACAAAAGGCTACAGCAATCAAGATTCTTAAAGGCCAATGGTTCACAGACATGATGAACCTCTAAGTAAACTGTCATCCTTAATATCAGGACTGCTGAGAAAATTTACATCCGGCATACAAGGCATCCTTGGATCACGCTCTGATGGACCTTTTGCATATCCACATAACAAAAAATAGTGGAACTACTTGATCTATGGATTTAAACTTTGCTTGCTATTTGCACAGGACATATTGTCTGTACAGTTAACATAGGAGACCAGCCAGAATAATGGTTAAGGTCTTAATCTCTCATGCACAAGGTACAAAGCCAATGCCTATATGAAGCTTCCATGTTCGTCCTGCGTCTCTGCGAGGTTCCTCCCACCTCCTAAAAACATACTGAGTGTTTCCAACTCACTCTCTCCAAAGAACAGAGTTGGAGACAGCAGCGCAGAGCTCAGACGATGCCTATAGGGGGTAGAGCTGTGTAGCCCAACCACACTGGGCATTAACAATGGTGCACAGTATCCTCTACATAGCAGATCACAGAGACTGCAAGCTGTGTCAGGACTACCTATTAGACCGTGTAAACATTGGCTGATTCAGTCATGTTGACAAATGAGCATGGGTATTTGCTGGTGATAAGTGGGTTGAGTACCTGGTCTTCTCCAGACCTATGCTAGGGACCCATGCCAACAGTGGAAGAGGTTATGTGCTCCTACTAACCAGTGTGTGCCACCATAAAGCCCAGGAGTCTTGGACCAATAAGCTATTGGTCATCCAGTTGCCCACCTGAGGTTGCCTGAGATTGTTCTGTTGAGTGAAAGCTGGTAGTAAAACTATTCTATCTGCCAAACATGAACTATGAATTGCTACACAATGTAGGACATAGCTTGGAAGTGGATGACATGATGGTAAGGAGGAAGCTAGACATCCTATGTATCCAAGGGGCAAGATGCAAGGGCAGTGCAGCAAAGTCACTTGGCTTGGGGTTCAGAGTCCACTACACAGGAAGAGGACAAATTATAAACTGTGTGGGAATTGCAGTGACAGAAGTTTCAGAAGACAGTGAAGGATGTCATCAGAATTAGTGACAGACTCATGGCAGATTCCAGTGTAAGGATAGGACACTATTCATAACCTCAGCCTATGCCCTACAACAGGGTTGTGATAGTGAAGAAGGCAGTGTATTCAGACAGCAACTGCAGGACCTACATGGTGCTTGACATGAACTGGCACTGATCTTGAAAGCACATATCAGGGCAGACAGAACATATGAGGACTGCTTTGGTCCACATGGGTGGGGCAACGGCAAAAAGGAGAGGCCATTCTAGACTTCTGTCTAGCAAATGGCTTTATGGTGGCCAATACATAGTTCACCAAAAGAGGCAGCCCACAAACCTCAAGGCTCTATCCTTGTATTCGGTCTCCTACAGGCTGTTGAGGGGGATCTATGTCTGGCATACAGGGCATTGTCAGACACCACTGTGATGGAGCTCCTCCACATCCACAAAACAAATAGCACCAGAATTACCCATTATAAAGACTCAAACTCTGCCTGTGATATAAATAGGGCCTGATGAAAAGACAAGTATGTACCCCAGAGACTATCCCATCTCTGGAACGGGCTCCCCATCCATCTGAAGCAGAGTTCCTCCTTAACCAAATTCAAGCGCAAATTGCGCAATTGCATAGGGAATAGGAAACTCATTTCTGGCTTGGCACCTATGTCTCTACCAGACACAGGCAACCTGTAAATGGTTCATCTACCCAGGTCCTTGCTTGTAAATGTTTAATCTCCCAAGCCTCTGCTTACACTTATCAAAAGGTATCAGACCTCCTGAGGGATTTGGGATGTATGGCTAGGCTTAGAAAGGTCCTTGTGGGTCACTAGCCTAGTAAACACCTATGAAGCTATCAAATACAAGAGCGTGACCAACACACAGTTCTGGTAGATTTCCTTCTAGTAAGAAAGAGCACTAGAGTAGAATCAGCAATTTTCCACAGCATAAACCACTGGTTGCCACAATCAACTGCTAACACTGGCCAGAGGATGTTCTAAGGTCAGAGACTAAGCAGAAGACCTGGAAGTTGATTGGAAACAAAGTACAAATTACTCAGGGCTCTAGCGCCTCAGGAAGAAAAGGAAATAGGTGGAGTTGAGGAAGACAGTAAGAGTAGCAATGCTTCAAAACAGCATGTGTGAGGACTACCGAACAGATATGCAAGCTGAGCCAGGTATGGAAATAATAACTAATTCTTGATCTATATGAATGTTTGCTGTTGTAACCATGATTATGAAATCTTCCAGTGTTCAGTGAAACTCACAGATGGTCATTCAGACCTGGGGGAAATAAACATCCAAGGTTGGTTATCCAATAGTTTTACCAGTATCGGAGGTAGTACGGGTTCATTCACTGTTGCAGTAGGAAACGTGTATTGCTATCGAATATTTGAAATAATCTTTATGATGTGGTGGCTTCTTCTTCTTTGTGTTGCTGCTTGTACTGGTAGCCCCCTCCCTTGCCTAGCTTCCTGTGGTTCCCAAGACCTAACAGCGGCCCATCAGGACCATAAAAGAAAACTAAACCAGAAGCCTCAACTCTTCTTAAAAATCAGGGTAGCCCCCTCCCTTGCCTAGCTTCCTGTGGTTCCCAAGACCTAACAGCGGCCCATCAGGACCATAAAAGAAAACTAAACCAGAAGCCTCAACTCTTCTTAAAAATCAGGGTAAATACAAAACATTAGTACCCCATTCAGAGAGAACTATACTGTCCTTGTCAAGAACCTGACACTATCTTGAGGACTTTAACAATACAAAGCCTGTAAAAAATTGTATCTTTATAAATTCAGCACTAGTAACTCCATTGTGTTGAATTATACTACTGGAACTGTTACCTTGAAAACCCTGTAAAGTCTCCTGGCGGTGTATGTGAACGCTATTCTAAGTATACGAAGGCAACTGAATCTATTTTAAAGGAACTGAATGTGTTTTACTGCTTATGTAAATGCTCGCAAATGTTACTGACTTACATTTAATGTCTTTGTATCATAAACCATATCTAATTCTGTAATCATTTAAAGTAACTGGATGCTATTTTATGTACAAGAATGTGTTTTAAAGACTATGCAAAGGCCTGCACATGTTCCTGACTAACTCTAGGCATCTTTTAAGCATAATGCATTAGCGACCTAGAGCTGAACTCATTTAAAGTTATAATTTCAGTATCTGCTGTCTATTTAACAAAGGTGAAGTCATTAGATGCCATCTCACAGTATTTGAATGTTTCTCTAACTGCATACTTTATGGATTATGAAGACATTTGAGTGTGTTTGTGTCTAAAAAGGATAGCTGTTGTAGCCTGCTAGTTCTATTTTTCAACCTTTATTAACACTAATACTCATATCTCTCTCCCTCACTTGTATCACAGGTAGCCCCCTCCCTTGCCTAGCTTCCTGTGGTTCCCAAGACCTAACAGCTGACCCATCAGGACCATAAAGAAAACTAAACCAGAAGCCTCAACTCTTCTTAAAAATCAGGGTAAATACAAAACATTAGTACCCTATTCAGAGAACTATACTGTCCTTGTCAAGAACCTGGCACTCTATCTTGAGGACTTTAACAATACAAAGCCTGTAAAAAATGTATCTTTATAAATTCAGCACTAGTAACTCCATTGTGTTGAATTATACTACTGGAACTGTTACCTTGAAAAACCTGTAAAGTCTCCTGGTGTTGAATGTGAGCGCTATACTAAGTATCTGAAGGCAACTGAATCTATTTTAAAGGAACTGAATGTGTTTTACTGCTTATGTAAATGCTCGCAAATGTTACTGACTTACATTTAATGTCTTTGTATCATAAACCATATGCGACCTAATTCTGTAATCATTTAAAGTAACTGGATGCTATTTTATGTACAAGAATGTGTTTTAAAGACTATGCAAAGGCCTGCACATGTTCCTGACTAACTCTAGGCATCTTTTAAGCATAATGCATTAGCGACCTAGAGCTGAACTCATTTAAAGTTATAATTTCAGTATCTGCTGTCTATTTAACAAAGCTGAAGTCATTAGATGCCATCTCACAGTATTTGAATGTTTCTCTTTAACTGCATACTTTATGGATTATGAAGACATTTGAGTGTGTTTGTGTCTAAAAAGGATAGCTGTTGTAGCCTGCTAGTTCTATTTTTCAACCTTTATTAACACTAATACTCATATCTCTCTCCCTCACTTGTATCACAGGTAGCCCCCTCCCTTGCCTAGCTTCCTGTGGTTCCCAAGACTAACAGCGGCCCATCAGGACCATAAAGAAAACTAAACCAGAAGCCTCAACTCTTCTTAAAAATCAGGGTAAATACAAAACATTAGTACCCTATTCAGAGAGAACTATACTGTCCTTGTCAAGAACCTGACACTCTATCTTGAGGACTTTAACAATACAAAGCCTGTAAAAATTGTATCTTTATAAATTCAGCACTAGTAACTCCATTGTGTTGAATTATACTACTGGAACTGTTACCTTTAAAACCCTGTAAAGTCTCCTGGCGCTGTAGGCCCAGATCCGCCCTCGCCGCTCGGGCTCGCTCCCCTCCCTGCCCCTTATCCCACCGCCCCAGCATCCCTACTTTTATAGCTACAAATAGTCCCTCCCACTTTCCCACTTAACAAATCCAAGGCTCCCTTGTCAAACTCCATAACTCCTCCCACCCCAAGGCCCAACCCTCTAACAAACCCAACACAAAGTCTCTTCCCCCACTCGTAACCCACTTCCCTACTTCAGTATGGCAAATTTCACTTATACTATTACCCCCATCATAATTTTACTTCTCATCACCACCTATATCCTAACAGTATATGAAAACCAAACTCTTATAGGCATTCCTTTCCCTAAGTGCCACACCAACTCCCAATTTAATCTCCATGACAGTTATATAACACCCTCAATCTACCAGGCCAAAAATATATCCCCCAAAATAGTCCACCCGACACTTCAACACCCTAAAATCCCACATAACAAAACTAATCTCAAAATACTATTTAAACTACAAAGACTTTTAGTTTACTTGAAAAACTGTATGAATATCGATGGAGATATTCACCCAAACCCAGGTCCCACCACTATGCCAATCTCTAATACCTATAATTTAACCCGAAAACCTACTGACTCCCTTCTAATATTACACCTGAACCTAAGAAGCATTAACAACAAAATTCACAACCTTCACGCCATCATAGCTAGTCATTCCCCTGACATCATGTGTCTAACCGAAACATGGCTAAAACCCTCTACTAAGAATGAAGAGATCCTCCCACCCGGGTACAATATTCTCAGGGCTGATCGTACAAAGAAGAAAGGTGGAGGAATAGCTATTATGTTTAAAAATAAACTAAACATCCTTAAGAACCAAGTACAACCTCCTATGATCTCAAACCTAGAAATTATAGCCCTACAGATCTGCCTAAACACTCAAAAGTGCATCAACCTTATTGTAACCTATATCCCGCCAGGGAAGAACACAGAAAACCTGGAGCAATCCCTGAGCTGGCTAGCCATCAACTACCCACAAGAAACCATAGTTCTTGGAGACGTCAACATTGACTGGTCTCTCTATTCTACCCATATAACTCCACAACCTATTAACCTATATGGTTTCTCCCAAAATATCCTATCCCCAACCAGAATAGGCAACTCACTTCAAAAGAAAGTATAATTGACTGGATCCTTACTAATAGAGACTCTAATAACTACACCACTGGCACCCTTCCCTGTGACCTCAGCGATCACCTAATAACTTATATCATTAAACATAAATGCCCAACTTCTAACACCCCCCTATATAGATTAATCAGAAACAAAAAAAAATTCGTCCCTCAATTATTTCTTGCTGACCTGAAATTCTGCAACTGGACCATATTAAAGACTCTTCCACTAGAAGAGTGTGTGTCCCACTTCAATGACACGTTCCTTAAGATACTTGACTCACATGCTCCACACAGACAAATTAGAACCAAAACTCGCATAGCACCTTGGCTCACTACTGATACTAAATCCAAAATCAAACTTACCAAGCCTGGGAAAAATGGAGAGCCACAAAACCCCCAAGACCGTTGTAAATTTCAACAACTAAGAAATGCCACGAAAACTGCCATAACCCAAGACAAAAACAATACTTCTGCAGCCTCCAGCAAAACACCAGAACAACCCAAAGAAATTCTGGGCAGGTTTTAACAACCTTCTGCACCCAGGCAAAACTTCCACCCCAACCCCTGAGAAACTCTTAGAGAAAGGCCAAGAAGAAGTAGCCAACACCTTTAACTCCTTCTTCACTGAGACTATCCAAACCTTAACCAGTCACCTTACCTCCACTTCCCCACCTGCTGCTAAACTGCGACGTGACAACCCTACCCCCTTTAATTTAAAGCCAGTCTCTTCCTCCTATGTACTCCTCCTAAAAACTCAAACCAACTACCCTAGCGGTTGACCACCTTCCTGGAATTCTTACAAATTGCATCTGATGAAATAGCCTACCCCATATCAATCCTAATAAACAGATCTATAACTGAGATGAACATTCCCTCAATCTGGAAGACTTCCTATATCATTCCACTTCACAAAGGAGGTACCTCCCTGGAAATGTCAAATTATAGACAAATAGCCATCCTGTCCCCCATAGCGAAAATCATGGAAAGATGCATCCACAAACAACTTCTTCACTATCTGACCTCTAATAATCTCTTGTCCAATGCCCAGCATGGTTTTAAATCCGCACCATAGTACAACTACTGCCCTCCTTTCCTTTATTGACTCAATCAACAACAATCGCAATAACAAACTCATATCATCTGCCCTCTTTCTGGACCTATCAAAAGCATTCGATATGGTCAATCATCAATTCCTTCTCAACATCCTTGAAACCCTACGTCTGGACACTCCAGCACTAAACTGGTTCAATTCCTACCTCACTGGTAGGCAACAAGCTGTCCTATGGCAAAACAGAATATCGGGACTGCTCCGAATACCATAAGTTCCTCAGGGCTCAATACTGGGCCCACTTCTGTTTTCCATCTTCATAAATGACCTTCAATCAATCATCCCTAAATCCACCTGTATACAATACGACTCCACCTTAATCTGCTCCGGCGTCTCCCTCGAATCTCCAAATGACCACACAACATTGTTTTGCACTAGTTGAAAATGGTTCACTGACTTAAAACTTCTACTTAACCCATCTAAAACCAAACTATTACTTTTCTTCCCCAACGTCTTCTCACCTCTAGGTAAAGAACTCCCAAACACTAACAACACAACCTTTCATATTAAATCCACTAATGGGACCCTCATAACCCCTGTCACCAGTACCAAACTGCTAGGTGTCACTATTGATCATAAGCTCAAATTTGACATACACATTACCCAAACAGTAAAGTCTGTTAACAAAAAACTAGGATCTATGTACAGAATTAAAAACTTCCTAACTCCCACTACCAAATTAACTATTGCTCGTCCATCTCCTCTCTTCCCTCCTCTATGCTTCCCGATCCTCTCTTTTCTCAATAAACGTGAACTTAACATGCTCTCTCTTGCCTATAACCACATTGCCAGATTTATTATAGGTTCCCCTTATCGAACCCATCATTGCCTTAATCTGCGAAGACTTGGCTGGTTGGAACTGCCAAATCTCCTCAAACTTAGCCAACTCGCACGAAGCTTATAAAATTATCAACCATCCTGATAGAACTCCCTCACTGTGCAAAATTCTAACTCCATATACTAACCTCAATAGTCTCCGATCATCAAACAGCATCCAGATCCTAACCATTAAAGCAAAAACTCAGGTGGGGATGCCCTTTATGCAAATTCCATGGGCAAGCAGTGGAACTCCCTGCCAAACAACCTTAGTGTTACTTCTGGGCTCTATCATTTCAAAGCTAACCTTAAAGAATATCTCTCCACACAATGGACATGCCCATGTCGAGAACCTGACTAACTACATATCTCTTTACTTCTAGGTCCACTTCCTAGCCCATTTCCCTAATTGCAGATCTCTAAAATTTCTCTTTCCTTTTAGTAATAAGGAAAATCTCTGATTTCAGTCTATTTTTCAGTATCTTTAACGAAATCAATGTTCTGTGTATAATTTCCTGTCTGTCCTTTAGTCTTATATAACATCTATGTAAATTTTCATTCCTGCATATGTAAGCTGTATTCTCTTGTTGTAACAATACTTTGAATCTTGCAATTTAAATATGTACTTCTATTGTGTATTGGAGCTTTTCTCCTCGGGCCTCTACTGAAAACGGATATGTATCCAGTTAGACCAGCCCGGTTAACAAATGTAAAATAAAATAAATAAATAATAAAATATTGTTCCTTGTGGTTTAAAATGGTGCGCCAACCCAGGGCAAGAATTAGTACGAACCATTCAATGGTGGTAAGGCCTACCAACGCTCATATTATACTCTATAAAGCATGATAAAAAATTGTTCAGGATACGAATATATATATGTATGGTTTGGTATTCGTATCTGGTATGTTGGTGTTAAACATTGAGTATTGTACAATTACAATGTTGAACTTGTATTATCTACAAGCATATTATTTCAATTTATCATAATCTATAATATAGCGGAGAATGAGGCCACTATACTCTTTTTGCCTTATTTTGTAATATATTGTATGATCAGTACTTGGTTCATTATTATTTAGTTCTTTTGAACTTGTGGTTATCACCCTTCAATATATATATATATATATATATATACTAGTGGTATATATTTTCTGCTTTTTTATACTATGATATGCATTCACAAATAGTGACTATGGTATTGGGCTATTACCTTGTAATATGTATGTCATATAATGGCTTACTTCCAGAGCTTTGATTTTTATCTTTAAAAATATGACTTGATATCTACACCTCTGGCATTTTTATGTCACTGGTCATATGCTTTAATCAAGAATGGAATATGCACTTTGTTACTCCAGCCACTGGGTGGTGCTGTAATATTGCTTCCAGGTAATCAGAGACTAGTATAAATGCAGGCTGCTTCATTTCATTCAAAAAAACTTTATTGTATTCATTGATAAAGGCTGAATAGCCGAAACCGGTCTGGATTTGAAGGAATTATAAATAAATAATCATTATTTCTTCATTACTGCGTGTTCACTATCGTTTTATGCTGGTCGTTGGTGGTTTACATTGTTGGCTTGACCCTGCATGCCATCCTTGCGGAGCATATGGTTGTTTGCTGATGGAAATAAGGTACATAAGGAAAGTTGGTGGTGGAATGCATAAGTCTAGTAAGTCATCAAAAGAATAGAAGAGTGTAGGAAAAAATGGGAGACAGAAAAGACAGACCAGGCTAAAAATGAATACTGGTTAGCTAACTAAAAGGCTAACAGAGGAGTTACAACAGCAAAGAACAAGGCATCAGAGGCATTCTACCAGCTTCTGGAAAATGACTTGCTAGATGGCACAAAGAAAATATCAGTTTGAAAGACAAAGACAGAAAGATAAAGATAGTCAGACTCCCTTTGTAAGGGATGCCAGCAACAACCTGTTGACTAGTCCACAGGACATCAAACGCAGATGGAAGGCATACTTCCATCAACTTCTGAATGAAGAAAACCCCACAGAAGCTTTATTGCACCAGACACAGCCTATGATGAAATAGGAGGAGGAGTCCATTCTACAAGAAGTAAGAATACAGCTAAGAAAAATGAAGTCAGGGAAAGCAGGAAGCTCAGTTGAGGTCACAGCAGATATGATGGAGATGTTGGATGAGAGTGGGGATTAAAGGCTCCTGAAGGTATAATCATAGCAACATGGAGAGAAAGGGGTATCTATGATGACTGGAGAATAAGCATACTAGTGTGCCACTGTACAAGAACAAAGGGGATATCCACAACTGTGGTCAGTAATTCATGAAAGTTCTAGAGAAGGTGACTGATAAACAAATACATGTATAGTAGTAGAAAGTAAGACTAGAAATGAGCGGTTTGGATTCAGATCAGGATGCAGCACAACCAACCCATGTTTGAAGTGAAACAGACAGCTGAGAAGAAGCTAAAGACGAGGATAGTGTCCAACTGGGCATTTCTCGACTTGGAGAAAGCATAAAACAAGACATTTCAAAGTCCCAGAAACACTGGCAGAATTATTGCATGCTATGCACAAGGACCCGATGACTCAAGTATGAACAGTGTTCAGTTTCACAAAGGGATTCCAGTGGGTGCGGCTGTGCATGTGAATTAGGGTTCAACTCTCCATGCAGTTCATACCAGTGATGGACTACATTAGCAAACAGGTCAGCAGGAACAGATCAACAAAGTTGCTGCATGCAGATGATGCAGCATTACAGCTAGCCTGAGCAAGAACTTTCACAAACAATGGGGGAATGGAATGCAAAACTTAAGGTATATGGGATAAAACTGAGTATATATAACAGCTTCAATGGCAGCAAATGGTGAATTCAGAAGAAGCTGAAAACTGAGAAAGAAGGGAAACATAAAAAAAAAGGTTAACAGCTTCAAGTATCTGGTAGGGGTGGTTGAGAAGAGAAATCTAAATGAAGAGGTCAAAGCTAGAATCAAAGGGGATACAGCCAACTGCCACAGAATGTCAGGGACAGTGTATGACAGAATAATAAGAAAGAAGCTGAAAAGTGAAGTGTACAAAACAGTGGTGTGACCAATACTACTGTATGGCACAAAAAAGTGTGCAGCAAAAAGAAGAGCAGCTGAGGAAACTAGAGGTGATGGAGATGAAGTGCGTGACACAGGTAGTAGGATGCACATTGTGGAACAGATGAAGAAATTAGGACATCAAAGCAGCTTTAAATTGCAGAGAAGGTCAAAAAGAGAACAGATTACGAAGGTCGTGGCAAACATGCAGAAAAGTAGATCACAATCTGCGAAAGATGATTTGGGACAGACAGGATGGCAATAGAAAATGAGGGCGTCCAGCTAAGAGGTGAACAGATTGTTCTGACCCTATGTACAAAATGGGGAAAAAAATGGGGCTGATGATGTTGAAGGGACAGGTATGCATCTCAGAGAATACTCCATTCACTGGGAAAGGCTTCCCATCCATGTGAAGCACAACCCTATTCAAGCATAACTGGACCAGGAGATGGAAAATCTGAAATTCATGCCCGACACCGATGTCTCTAATGGACAGAGGCAGCTGTTAAATTATGTCCTAACTAACATATACTCAGTAAAATAATCTCTAAGGCACAATAACTTGTGGGATACATTTGGACTGCATGGCTAAGGCTATAAAGGCCCCAGTGGTCGTTAGCCTAGTACACACCCATTAACCTCATCAGATCCAGAATGTATACTACAAAGTATAAAAGCCAAACAATGCTGAATGGCAAAATGGAAACAATGAAAAACTCCCCAAATTACTTATTATGGGTGGACTGACTCCCCTTATCCCCCAAATCCCCTACTTGCTAAAAAAATCATCTGAGGCCAATGAGCCTTAGTGGAAAACAGAACAGTGATTTGAAGATTTCAGGTCATCCTTTTTCTAGGTAAGGCTGCCATTTGGGTTTACAGCCTCCAAGAATGTCTTACTCCAAATGTGATCAATAGAGATTCTCATCTACTTCCAAAATGCTTATGAGTGGCATGAAACAAATTGGGGATAAACTTCCTTGGTCCACCACTGTATTTGATATTTGCACTAACAGCAGAGGTCTCTATCAATCAGAAGGAAACAGATGCATTTTAGTCTTACTTTATTATCAGGATCTTCTCCCCTTCGAATATCCCTACTTGAGGTTTTTCTTTTCATCATATGGAATTAGTCTAATTGCTAAAAATTCTTGTGCTGGGGAATCCACACAAGCTAGTTACATGTTTTAATACCACATGGTATATATTTAAAGGAAAATTGTAGCTTATATATTTTTTTCTTTTCTGAGCTATTTTAAATGCATTAAAATGATTTTAGACATTTCTTATAAACTTTTAATGCGTTTTTCTGCAATACAGCTGACACATGACCTGACATATTAACGTGACCATGTTTTAGTGCTTTGTCTCCTTCCCAGAGTACGTTTCAAGTCCCCTTGGCATTACCCATGCTAGACATAAGGAAGTGAGGATATTTTCCTAGTCCGTTAACATATAGCGACAACAGTGTGAATTGTCACGCATCCATAAATGTAGATGTTAGAGTTTATTCACTGTTGCAGTCATCACTTTTGGGTTATTTGCCTGCAGGTAGCCCTCAGCCAGCCTGAATATCAGAGTCTTGGATTCAAGCGTCAGATGCTGTCTTCTTCCATGATGTCAGTTCGTCAGGGGTATAAAACATGCAGCCGATGCTATTACATCAGTTTTTCTTGCCCCAGATGTCAGATGCCCCCACAATGGGAAGCAATTATATCTTATGGTACACCTCATCAAAAAGCAAATACACCAGTAAACTTAAATACACCAAACAAGAAGGAAAGGTAGGGTCAAAAGAAGTCAGGGGGCTGGAGGGAGGGTAACCAGGACAGCAACAGAAATACACTCGAACATCTACATTTATGGTAAGTGTAAACAACTGTACTGTGTTCTTCATGTTTCACTGTTGCAGTTATCACATTTGGGTTAATTCCCAAAGCTAAGGAAGGGAGGAGGAAGTTAGAGAGCATTAGGGCCAGCTATTAAGCCCTGCAAGACTGCAGTGGTAAAACCAGCTCTGGATTTAGAAAAAATAGGCATGTGGTAATGCTTGGTGAAGGTATGTACAGAGCTCCAGGTAGCAACTTCTAGGATGTCCCTGGTAGGGACTCCTCTAAGAAAGGATGGAGAGGTAACTGCAGCCCTGGTGGAATGTGATCTCATCCCCTGTGAGGTAGGCTTTCCATGGTGCTTGTAGCAGAAATTAATGCAATGGGCTAGCCACTTAGAAATGGTTTGCTTTGAAATGGCCTTCCCTTCTGCCCCTGCAGCAACGCCAACTAGCAGCTGTTCAGCTTTTCTGAGAGGCGTAGTCCTGTCCAAATAAAATTTGAGTCGTCTGTGCACGTCCAGAGAGTTCAGTATTCATTCTCATTTGTTTTGTGGATTAGGGAAAAAAGTAGGCAAATGAACTGATTTAGGACCACACTAGACACCACCTTAGGCATAAAGGAAGGATTAGTTCTGAGGGAAACCTTGTCTGCATGGAAGATAATGAAAGGCTCCACTGCCATGAGGGCCTGTAATTCAGACACTCTTCTTGTTGAAGTGAAGGCTAGAAGGAAGGCTGTTTTTCAAGAAAGGAATTTCAACTCTGCAGTTGCAGCAGGCTCAAAGGGAGGGAGAGAGAGCTTTTCCAAAACAAAGTTAAGGTCCCGGGCTGGAGTAAGGGCTCTCCTGGGGGGTCTTAAATTTTTGGCCCCTCTAAGGAATTGCTTTAGCAGGGGGTGAGAGAAGAGGGGTAGCTCAGCATTATAATGTGCTGAAATGGCAGAGGCATTAATTTTAATTGATGAGAAGGCAAGGCCCTTGTGGAGCATTACTGTTAAACAGTGAAGAATAGGAGGTAAGCTGGGCACCGTTGTGCCCATCTCCTGAGTCTGGCTCCAGAACAGTATCTTTTCCACTTTTCAGTATAGGATTTTCTAGTACTAGGCCTCCTTGCCTCCAGAATGACATCTAGCACATGCTTACTGAGGGATGCTATTGGAAGGCTCAAGGAATTAGCCAGGCTGCAAGGTTCAGGGTTTGAAGCTGAAGGTGCAGAATACGGCCCGCCTGCTGGGATAGCAGGGAAGGGGTCTGAGGCAGGTGCCATGGTTCCAGCAGTGTCATACTGCACAAGACGGGGTACCAGTGCTGGCATGGCCAGTATGGTGCAATCAGTATTCTCCTTGGCTTGTCCCGTTTGATCTTTTGCAGAACCTTCGAGAGGAGAGGCAAAGGGGGAAAGGCATAAACAGAGAGGCTTTCCCAGGTAAAGGACAGGGCATCCACTTTCCAAGCTTGACTGTGGAAAGTCCTTGTGCAGAATTTGTCCAATTGGTAGTTCTGAGGGGAGGCAAACAGGTCTACCTCTGGAGTCCCCCCTTTGTTCCTCAAGAGGTTGAATATTTATTTTTGGTTCCAATTTCCATTCGTGTGGGTCCATGAGATTTCTGCTTAGGTCGTCTGTCAGTGAATTTAGCTTGCCTGGCAGGAATTGAGCTTGTAAGTGCACTTGGTAGCTCAAGGCTGTGTTCCACAGAGCCATGGCTAGTCTGCAGAGAGGGTACGAGTGGGTTCCCCCCCTGCTTGTTTATGTACCACAAAACTGTGGTGTTGTCCATCTTTACCAATAGTTGTCCTGGAAGAATGCGGTCTTTGAAGGCGGTCAGGGAATTCTGTACAGCTAACACTTCTTTTTGGATGATATGCAGGTGCATCTGTCTCAGGTTCCATTTGCCCTGAATGCACTGCCCTGCCAAGTGAGCCCCCCATGCATAGTCTGATGCGTCTGTTAGGGTTTGGGCGGCAGGGGGTAGAGTAAAAGGGAGCCCCTTGTTCCGGTAGCAAGCCTCTGCCCACCAAAGGATCTCAGTCTTTATACAATGAATGACAGGAATCATTGATTACAGGTCCATAGAATGTTGACAACATACGCTTTTTAGATACCAATGTAGTTTCCTCATATGCAGTCTTGCATATGGAATTAGTAGAATGCAAGAGGCCATGAACCCCAGGGATTGCAGAATTTTCCTTGCAGATAGCTGGGTCTTTCTGGCCAATAGTTTGAAGTAGGTTGTCAAATAAACTTGTTTCTCTAGAGTGAGGAAAGCCATCTGGAAAGTTGTGTTCAAGCTTGCTCCCAGGAATACAATCTGTTGGCAGGGTACTAGGGGAGATTTATTTTCATTTATGGTGTACCCCAGTGAGGTTAGAAGTTTCTTTACAAATGCCAGATGTTTTAATAGCAAGTCCTGGCTTTCTGCCTGGATCAGACAATCATCCAAGTATGAGTAATTTGAATATTTTTCTGCCTGCAAAATGCAATGGCTGGAGCTAAACTCTTTGTGAATACCCTAGGCGCAGTAGATAAGCCAAAGGGAAGTGCAGAGAACTGACGGTGCATGGAGCCTGCCCTGAAGCGTAGGCATTTCCTGCAAGATTCCCTTATTGGAATGTGCAGGTAAGCCTCCTTTAAGTCTAAGGTTGCCAACCAGTCATCTTTGCCTAGCGTAGGAAGCAGCTGTGAAGTGTTAGAATTTTGGGATTGCCAGAAAGGAGTTTAGAATAGAGAGGTCCAGGATAGGACGCCAGGAGCTGTCTTTTCTGGGTACCAGGAAAAGTCTTGAATAAAAGCCTTGTCCCCTTTGTTCTGCTGGGACAGGTTGAATAGCCCTGATACTTAGAAGAGAGAACCTGTTGTTGGGCCTCCGTCCACTGATTTGAGGGAAGGTCTGGCCAACCATTTGGGGTTGGTAGGGTGTGGAAGTGGAATCTGCATCCTTGGGAAACTATATTCAAAACCCATTTGTCCTGGGTAATGAGTTCCCATTTTTTTGCTTGCAGGGCGAGCTTTCCTCCTAAGGGAGCAGGCAGTTGAGCAGGACTTGGAAGGGTTAAGGTTAAGTCATTGTGCCATTTTTCTGTAGGGGGGTGGCTTACTATTCCCTGCTTTGGAAGTGGGAGCCCCCACTGCTTAGGCCTGTGTGTAGCCTGAGACTGTAACCTAGGTGGTTTGCTGTTCCTGGGTTTGGACTGAGAAGGCCTGGAATAGACGGGAAAGGACCAATTCTTTGAAGGCCAATGCCTACTAAATCTGAGAGGCTGTACTTGTAGGAAATCTTTAACACTCTGCATAGATTTAGCTTTTTCCTCCATCCTTTTGAGGACGACTTCTGCTTTGTTGCCAAACAGGTAGTCTTGGTTTACGAAAGCATCCAGTAATTTAGCTTTAACATGATCTGGCAAGTTTTGCTCCTTAAGCCAAGCATGCCTTCTAAGTACAGACCCAGTGACAGCAGCCCTGCAAGATGCTTCTAAAGAGTCAAAACCACATTGCAAAGTATGTTTACCAACTTGTTCTGCAGAATGCATTAAATCCTGCAATTGTGTGTGTTCAGCACAGTCAGGAATCAACATCATTTTCTGTTTAAGCAGTCCCATAATATGCTGTTGGTACTTTAACATATGAAACTGGCAATTTAAAGCCCTAATGGCCAAAGTAGCAGAAGTGTATATCTTCTTACCCCATCTGTTAAAAGCTCTAAAATCTCTGTCAGAAGGGGTAGGATTTTTGGCAGCAGTAGTCTTAATGCCTTTTGGTCCTTAGGAAATGGTTTCTGGATCTGCAGTAGGATTCTTGAAGAGGAACTTGTGAGAGTCAGGTACTCTGTAATACCCATCAGGATTCTGGGAGCTGGAGGTAATGTGTCTGGGGAAAGGCTAGATTCCAAGAAAGCATCATCTACAATGTCCAAAACAGGAGGGATAGATAAAGGCCTGTGTTGAGGAAGGAGTAAGAATTCCCTAAGCCTCTTTTTGGAGTCAGAGAAATCCTGGCTTTCCCAGCGGAAATGCTCCCCAAGTGTGCAAGGTTTCACCAAAAGAAAAATCTTCTGGAGGGGAAGCAGAGGGAATGGAACCCTCTGCATCAGAATCCTCATAGGTAGATAAGGGCAAATCTTGGTAATCGGAAGGAACAGAAATATCAGATTCCTGATCAGAAGAATCGGAAGGAAAATCAGTTCTAGGTCTCTTAGTGGAGGAAGGCTGTCTTCCCCGAATTAAGGAAATAAGGTCTTCAGCCATTCTAAGCATTTGCTTTTTAGGCATATGGGCTTGAGCATGTGGTTTAGACGTCGGTTTTCTAGAAGTGGTGCGAGTTTTAGGCCTGGATGAAGAAGATGGCGTTGGTTTAAAATGGAAGTCTGCAGGCCTGAATACACCCTCAAAAGCCAGTGCTTGCACAGCAGCTCCAGACTCATCCAAGGTAGAGACATCCGCAGGTTCCATAGTCGAAGAAGCATCTAACATCATACAGGACTCAGAATGGGTCTCAGTAGAGGCCTGCGAATCTGAAGTAGCGGGTATCAGGGGCTGCAAAAGTGCCTCAGAGTACCAGCAGACTGGCGAGTAGCTTAATGGAAGCATCGTCGGGAGTTTTGGACCTATACGGTCTGTCCCTATCTTTATCCTTACGTTTTTTCAGAAGATCGGTAGTCGGATGGCTTAACGAAGCCTTTTCGGAGTACAGATACTGAGTACCAAATAATTTGCTGCAAAGAAAGCCCAACGACGAATAGTTCGGGGGTTGAACAAAGCACAAAACCGACAGCAATGGACATTGTGGTCTGGGCCTACGCAGGGAATGCAGTACTAATTAAAATCTTTATGAGGTATTTGCTTTCCACAGGTAAGACAATTGTTAACTTTTACTGACATTGGTTGGAGCAAGAAAAAAGATCCCCAACGGGGTACTTATCTTTTTTTTGAATACTTCGGTTCTGAAATTCTAAAACAAAAATTGCAGGAGTCGGACGACTGAAACTTGTGAACTGCTTCTGCTTCGGGCACTGCACAGCAAGAAAGACGGATGTAATGGCATGGGCTGCATGTTTTATACCCATGACGACCTGACGTCATGGAAGAAAAGACAGGATCTGACGCAGGAATCCAAGACTCCGGTATTCAGGCCGGCTGAGGGCTACTTGCAGGCAGATAACCCAAATGTGATGACTGCAACAGTGAAACACGAAGATCATCAAGGAGCATCACTGTTTTCCAGGATAAGAACTTGGATATCAGTCTCATGAGCAAGTTCAAACAGAAAAAATATGGGGTCCTAATGGAGAGATAAAAGTCAGCAACCAAGGAATAGTAGTGCTGAAATTGAATTCACCCTCAAGTCTTGGTGAGTACCTTCGCGAGGTGGACCCTGTTTTTTTTTTTCACAAAATCTCACCAAGGCAACACTGACATATAGACTGTATTCATATAGCATGCATCATGGACAGATGCAAGTCAAAAACAAAAAAGATAGCTGGGTGCACAAGACCCAGGATAAAAAAGTGCCCAATCCTGGTAGGCGCACTGGTACCAGGAATGAAAAAAAAATGACAGTGTAGAATCCTCAAAATACGGAAACATTCCTATAATGGGGCAAGGCCAGACCCAGGGGGAGGATGGCCACACTGTTATAGAAGGAAGTAGCAGTCCACAAAAAATGAATGGCCAAATAAGAGCCATAAAGACGACAGAGTGGACTATTGAGGATAAGAAAGAAATTATGTATTGTTACTATTATGTAAAAAGTTGAGAATTTCCAGACACACGACATACGAAATGATTGAGAAATTGGAGGAAAGAAAAATACTTCCACAGGAAAAACTGTCAGATGCTTCAAATAAAAATGTACATTCATTAATACAACAGATTTTTGAAAAACAGTATATAGATCAAGACACTTTGATCCATTTGGAAAAAGAACCATCTGAGGAAATGTGAAAATATAAACAAAACCTAGAGATATTTGAAAAATATAAAAAAGAAATATGGACATGGGAAAGACAGAGATTTGATATGGTGCAATATTTATGCAAAGGAGAAAGCCAAGTTAACTAATACAGAGAAGGCAGTACAGAGAAGGCAGTCTCAAAGATATTCTAAGAGAAATACAAGCAAAGGCATCCAGACATGGAAAATTTCACAATAAAAAAATTAATATCACAAAGAGGTTATGTGGAAAAGAAGATTAGTAAAGCAGAAGTTAAAGAAATAGAAGTTGAAGACAGAGTGTGCCTGTGAAGTAAAGGATTTAATGTAGAAGGTCTAACACAGACTACATCACAGCAAGATGGAGCGAGTCCCCAGAACAAGGAAAAGCAAGAAGATCAGGAGACATGTAAGAAGAAATATGGACATGGGAAAGGAAGAGAGATGTAATATCGTGTAATATTTATGCAAAGGAGAAAGCAAAAATAACTAATACAAAAAGAGCAGCACCAAAGATATATGAAGAGAAATACAGGCAAAGGAATCCGGACATTGAAAACTTTACAATACAAAAAAATAAGACAAACAAGAAAAGTAGAAAAAGAGATTAGTAATGGAGAAGTCATAGAAATAGAAACTGAGGTTATGGAGCAGCTGCAAAGAGAAGGATTCAGTACAGAAAGCACAACAGGATAGAGCAATGGATAACCAAATTAAGGGGAAACCAGTGGAACAGGAAGCAATTGGTCATGTGCCATATCAAGATATTTTGAAGCCTTCCACAGGAAGGTAGTATAAATGTTCACTTGAAGTTGGACAGCAAGGAAAGGAACAGGAAACTGTGGAAATTCTGATGCAGTCGATGTTGAGGAGTGATAGGCCAGCGAGTCCCAATATGACAGAGGAACAGATGATACAAGATGAAATTGAAGAGAATGTGCCATAGGAAGATGCTATACAACTTTCCATAGAATGCATGCAGGAAACTGAAAACAAGGGATGTGCCCTCAGTTTGGAAGAAAATGAGCTAAGAGAAGAGTTGCTCGATTTAATGGACATGGATAGATATATTAAGATCAATGACAGAAACAGCCTGCAGAGGGTCAATAAAACCCAAAAAATAACAAGTCTGATAAAACAAATGAATGCAGTAATTAAGACCGTCCATAGAAATCCATGTGATATAATAGAAGTAAACAGGATATACTACTATGCTGCTAAATTAATAGCTGGTAAAGTTCTACCACAAGATCACAGGGTAGTGAGGGAAAGGAAGGGGAAAAATAGAATAGAGAAAAACTATAAAGCAATTAAGACAAGAAGTGTCATTGTTAGAAGATTATAGGGAATAGATCAACAAAAATACTAAAAGATAGATGTGATTAAAGTACAGACCAGGATCTATCATGCACTGCTGCTTTCAACACAGATGGAAAAACGTAGAAGATATACAGATACACAGATAAATATAAGGGAAAAGAGAAAGTAGACGCATTTTGGAGAAGTATCTGTTATGTTCCACAGGATCTTCATAAAGATGCTTAATGGATAGAAGAAGTAAAAGAAAGAATAAGAAGTTTAAAGGTACAGGATATGAAATGGGATGAAATAACAGCCAGAGAGATTGAAACAGAGTTAAGAAATCCTCTAACTGGAAAACCCCAGACCCAAATGCAGTACCTAACTTTTGGTTAAAGGTATTAACATCTTTGCACGAGGATTTAGCCATGAGTAAGAACTATTTATATGCACACCCTGAACAGACACCACACTGGCCAACAGGCAAAAAAATGCTCTTACTTTAGAGCGAACCTGCAAGCTACCCTAAAAATTATAGGCCAATAACTTGCCTTCAAACGACGTATAAACTATACACTGGAATTGACACAGAGTTTATAGTCATTTAGAAGAAAACTAAATTATGGCAGTAGAACAAAAGGGCAATAAAAGAAAGTCATATGGAACAAGGATCATTTGTTGTTAAATAAAGTTATAGTGGAGAACTGTAAAAAGGGGAAGAATCTAAGTATGGCATGGATTGATTACAAAAAAGCATTTGATAGTATCCCACATTCATGGATAAAAGAGTGATCGACTACATTACAGTAACCATGAAACAATGGCAGACCACTTTGCAATTAAGCCATGATAAAGGACAGATAATTATCCTAGGGATAAAAATTCAAAGGGGGATATTCCAGGGTGACTGTCACCATTGCTGTTCTGCCTTGTCATTAATCCATAAAGCTGTTTACTTAACAGCTTAGGCCATGGCTACAAGTTGGCTCCTAGAAAACAACAAAGTCTAATGACTTATCTTCTCTCTGTCGATGATTTAAAACTGTATAGCTCATCAGATGAGAACTGAAAGCATAGCTGCAGGTTGTCAGAACCTTTTCAGATGATATTAGAATGTCATTTGGTCTTGATAAATGTGCAAAGGCAACCTTTAGAAAAGGAAAACTGCAGCACCAGGAAAACATCAGTTTTGAAGAAGAATGCGATATAAAAGAACATGAACAAGAGGGAATGTATAAATACTTGAACTGATGAAGTATCAGCAATAAAACATGAACAAATGCAAACAAAACTCTGCAAGGAATACTTTAGAAGACTTAACTTAATCCTGAGAACAGCATCGACATCTAGGAACAAGATCCAAGCTATAAATCAATTTGTTCTTCCTGTCCCAACGTACAGTTTTGGAGCGACTGTCTGGCCCCAAAAAGTGTTGGATAGATTAGATATTAAAACAAGAAGGATGCTTCATGCTCACCAAATGAGTTATAAAAATCAGTGCATATCAAGATTATATTTTTCCTGTTCCGAAGGAGGGATGGGGCTCCTTCAAATTCATTACATGTATAGATCTGCAATCATGGTACTCCACGCATATCTACTGATCTCACAAGATCCAAATGTAGTGAAAGTTTTGAAACATGAGAAGAACAAATCTAAGATGACATCTCTGCTTAATGTAGCAGAAGCATATCAACGTCAAGCAGGAATGGAAATCAAACAAGAAGTAGATAAAAACCAGGCAGCAACTGAATGTGCCAAAACAAACAAAAAAAAAAAAAAAAACTAAACAAAGAATATAAGGTGAAGGACCAGATGAGAAGGCAAAAATGTGGGGAAAAAAAAACAAATATAGTTGCAAGTATAGAAAACTTCTAGAAGAGCCTCATGTTGATCAAGAGCAAATGCAGGAATGGTTAAAGAGAGGCAAATTCAAACCAAGAAATGAAAGGTTAATATTGGCAGCCCAAGACAGTGGGTTAAGTACACGCTGGTTTACAAAGTCCATTGAACAAGTGGGAGAAACAGACAAATGTAGGTTTTGTAAAACCTAATTGGAAACAGTCGCACATCTTGTTGCTGGTTGCGACACACTAATGGCAGGACGACTGTATACTGAAAGGCTTAATAATGTGGCGAGACTGTTGCACTGGGGATTGTGCAAACACGATGGTATCGAAGTGGCTGAAAAACACTGGAAACATGAACCACAAAGCATCACAGACAATAATGAAGGTTATATCATATGGGTTCATCCATTACCAACAATTCAAAAGATAGATGCCACAAAACTGGATATAGTGGTCCAAGAAAAGAAGACAAATGTTGATCATTGAAATCGCCACACCCAGTGACTACAGTGTCTTGCATACAGAGAGAGACAGTCATAAAATACCAAGATCTGCAAGCAGAAACGAGAGCAATGTGGAAGAAAGATACCCAGACAGTTCCAACAGTAGAAGGAGCAACGGGTCTTAACATCAAAGATTGAAATGATACTAATTTCATGCACTTTAATCATACTTTGACTTAGGAATGGGGTCTAATCCCGTCATGGAATTAGAAACCCAAAAGATTTGGAGAAATTAGAAAAGAAAAAAAGTGCAAGTTTCTCCAGCAAAAAATTAAACTCCCAAGAAGGAGCCACCTGCCTTCTAGTTGGACAGATAGACGAAACCTCTTTCAAAAACAGTTTAATTTGAGATATGATTAAAAAGGAGGGGGTCCATGGACAGACAAGCAAAGATGACAGACTCTTGATAGAGCAGTAATGCAGGCCAGAGGATAATGCACACAAATATTGTACAACCACAGGAGTCTGGGGCTTAAAAGGATCCTGATTCTTGCTTTGCCACCACCTAGAAAATCTTTTCCACTTGGGCTAAATATGATTTCTTAGTAGCAGTTTGCTTAGCCTACTTTAAATACCTGCAGGACATTCTCAGAAAACAGGTGCCTAAAATGTATTAAAATTCTATTATCCAGGCAGTGAATTGAAGAAACTGAAGTTGAGGTGGTTCAACGAATTCAGTACTGTATTAGTAAATCCATCCTTTGAAGAACAAATTTATGGTAATTGAACTTTGTCATTTTGAGAAGGGAGAACCCACTGCTGCCTGAGCCAAAAGGGAGTTTCCAGTATCCTCTTTGGACAGACCTTAAGAATCTTTAGAAGGACCCTGGTTACTATAAGAAAAGGGTGGAAGGCAATACACAGGGAACATCCATATGCAAGGGAGTGAAAATATTCAAGGAGTCCTTAAGCATAATATTTTTAACTGTCTGTTGTGAACAGAGTCAAACAGATGTACTTCAGGAGCTGCCCACGATTCTATCAATTCCTGGAATATCCCTGAGTGCAGCTTTCGTTTGTGAGTGTCTGGCCTAATCCTTCTCACTTTGTCTGTTACAACTTTCTTCGGCGAAATATAAGTAGCCTGGACAGTCAGAGAACAGAGTTGCTACATCCCAAGCAACCACAGCTAGTCTGCAAAGGGGAAGGATCTAGCTCTTCTCCCAGCTTCTTCATGTACCACATCACTGTTGTGTCATCTGTGCTTACTAGTACAGAGTCTGAAGTACAAAGATGGTTTAGAGATTTGACAGCATTTATTAGTACCATCATTTCTTTGATATTTGTGTGTTTTAATTTGTCCTGCTTCTTCCACAGGCCTCAAACTTTCACACGCTTGGACACAGCTCTCCAAGCAAAATCTGAGGCATATGTGGTTACAGGCCGAGTAGGGGCTGGAAGAGAAAAAGGGAGACTTGGGTTGAGAGAAACTAACTCACTTACCAGGGTAAATATTTTCTACAAATGCCAGCACAGGAATCTGAAATGAGAGAGGGTGTTGGTGTTGGGGCCAAACTGATTTGATAAACCAGTGAATTTTCCCTCATGGTCTGGCCAAAGGAAACTAGACAAATGTAGCGGTAATAAAAACTAGAATCTTGTGATATTCCACGAGTCTGGCTGGAAAATGCCAAGAATTCCTTTTTTTTTTTTTAATAAACAAAGTTTCTTGCAAAATTTCACTTTGTCCTGAGGAAGAAAAGCCATCATGGCAGATGGAAACACTATCCCGTGAGACAGAATAAATAAAGTGAAATCTGAAACTGAGAAATTTTTTTTACCCAAGTAAGATATTCTTGACAAATTTTTATAAGTATCTGTGAAAATAACGCGGTCATATAAAAACAGAAAAATCTGAATGCCCTACAACCTACATGAGCCAGGTAGTGTTTAAACACTTTTGAGAGATGTTAAAAACCCAAAGGTTAAAGCAAATAATTGAAAATGTAAACCAGGTACAGAATTTCATCTAGGATAAGAGGAAACAAAGGTTTGACTGAATGGCTGCAGAAGAATCCCTTGAAATGGAGGAAGTGATTTCCATTGGCATTTAAAATCTCTTTGAATGATTCTCAGAAACCAAATGTCTGAAGTTATCCGGTGCCATAGAGGATGTAAAGACCTAGAGTTTGGAAAAGTTTTACTAGAATGCTAAGGTAAAGAGTGAGATAAACAAAATATGGGACACACAGTTCAATTTGCTTTTTTAAATTACCCTTGGTTTTGGGAGGACCATCCTTCCTTTTTAGAACCTCCCTGCTATTGTTTTCTGAAATTGTTTGCCTGTACCTTGCTGAGATGGTTTTATTCGGTTTCATAAAAAGAGCACCTGAACTGCAAGGAAAGTTTTATTTTACTTTGGCATGGAGGGCTGACAATTTTAAGTTATCACCTGAATTAACTTTCCCCTTTCATCAACTCTTTAAAGGACCTCAACATAGGAAGACCAAAATAATACCTCTTTATCCAGGAAGTCAATTTTGAGATCCTCTGGTAAATTCTACGAATGTAGCCAGGAAGATGTCTTCACCAGCCCAGTGGCAGCTGCTTTAGGAACAGAATCAAGTAGTGTCATAAGAACACTGTAGAGCTTGTTTAGTTACCAGAGACGCAACAAATATTAAATAATTTGGAGAGGTTAACCTCTGAAGGCAGAAATGTCTGCAATGAATCATGATCAACATTAGATTACCGTTGCAGTAGCCTAAGCTATTTGGGTTGCATCTGCAAGGATATGACCGACCCAGTCAGCTTTTCAAAGCTTGAGGGCACCTTCCACACACACTACCAGGAGCTTGGTCAAAACTCCATATAAAAAGGCAGTTAGAGCAGCAAAAGCTACAGAGCTTTTTACCACCACTGTCATCCTTGTGGGAGAACTTTTACTACAGTACTACAGTGAATGCTTGTGGTAATTTTTTTGTACAAAATCTGTTTTTATTTTTCTTCTATAATTTTATAGTATTTGTGAATTAGGGCAGGAAATGGAGCGTTTAAGAACTGCTGCTCTGTGATTTTGACTGGTACTGGGTTACAGACATTTTAAGCTCCTCTACCAGTCTTTGAAGCTTCCTTTGCAGTTGACCTACTGAGCAGTTACCAGTCTCCTCAGTCCTTCCTTCCCTTGTACACAAGAAGAAACTTGTCAGGGAGTCTTAGGGTATCAGGCTCTCTCTGGTTTTACCTCAGCCACTATTGGGTAAATTTGCTATGATCAGACTTGGTTCCTCAAAAAGCTCATCAATTTTTCCAGTCCCTCTGGTGTAGCACCTACAACTACTAAGTACCAGAGGACGGATGCATCCTCTGCAACTGTATTGCTGCCTTCAGTGGGCAGACAAGAACCAATCTTATTTGTCTCAGGGAAGGAGTATAGACATGAAGGGAATCCTGAACCCTGGGATATAGTGTGTCTGCTTTGGGTTAACCCTTTTCCAGGGAGTTTCCCAGGAAAAAAAAAAGACAACTTGGCTTCTCCCATTTCAATGGATAGGGATAATTTGCTAGGGAATTAATGTGTGTCTCTCTCTGTTTTTTTAACCTACTTTGTCTTCACAAAAGAAAAAAAGACAGTCCCTTCTATTACTCTGATTTTCAATCAGAAGAGCAGGTACTGGAAGAAGCTGTGTTTCAGGACCTGAAGATCGGATTCTGAGTGAAGTGTTGCTTCGCATTTCCATTCAAAAGACCTTTCTTTTACTGAAACTTTAAAATGAAAGGGTTTTTTTCAGTAGCATCAGAATGAAATTCTTCCCAAAAAATGTATTATAATTTGTTAAAACAGTATATTCCACAACCTGCAGCTGTCCCTCCTGTTCTATCACCCTTAGACAATAGGACGTCTGTTACAAATGGCTTAGCCTGACAAATACATTTTCTAACCATAAAACAGACCCTGCAGTGACTTCGCTATTCAAAACTGCTTCAGTCAGACAAATGACTAATGTTAATCCCATTCCCTCTGACAAGGATGAAAAAGCATTTCACAAATTTGGGAAGAAAGTTTATTCTGCCACTTAAACATTCAGCATTTTTAACTGCCAAGCTCACATATTAAAGTTTTTACTTCTCTCATTTGAAAACATGAAAACTAACAGTAAACCTTTCTTCTTCTTCTTTCGGCTTTTCCCGGTTAGGGGTCACCACAGCGGATCACCTGTCCGCTCATGATTGGCAGTGGAGTTTTACAGTGTCAAGTTGCCAGCCCGGCGCCCAACCTTCCACAGAAGACACACACACACACACACACACACACACACACACATACCTACGGCCAATTTAGAGTGTCCAATCCACCTGCAACATGTTTTTGGGATGTGGGAGGAAACCGGAGCACCTGAAGGAAACCCACGCGACCACAGGGAGGACATGCAGACTCCGCACAGAAGGCACCCCAGCCGAGGATCGAACCGGAGAACCTCTTGCTGTGAGGTGACAATGCTAACCACTGCACCACCGTGGCGGCCCTTCTACAGAGATGAAATTCCTTGACTGGCTGTTTTATGATCAGCCAAACAGGTTCTTAAAACAATGGCAAAACAATGTAAAAGCAGTTTAGACTCCACTGGCAGCTTGATATGCAGGGGCATCTGACTGGGTTCATTTGCCTGAATGCACTGCCTGCCCAGTGGAGCTAGCCATGCTCTGTCTGATGTGTCTGTAGTCAGGGTTTGGGCGGCATGGGAAGGGTAGATCTGCCATGCTGGGAACCCTTTATAGAACTTGTGATAATAATAGGAATTCAGGTAATGAATGTTGACTCCTGAGGCTTTTGCTCTGAAGCATATTTTTTTATCATTCATTGTAGTGCATGGAGATGATAGAGGCCACCTTAATAGATGAACCCCCAACCATGAACTGGGGCTTGCAAAAATTTCCTTAGTTACAGCCAGATATTTGGAATGGTTTTTGTGGGTTAAAAGTGTTTCTAAATAAGGTAAGCTCTCCCTAGGCCATAATTCAAGTTGTAAGTTGGAGTTCAAGCTTGCTTACAATGGTATGTTGGCAGATTTCTTTGATGTTTATGGTTCTTTAGTTCAGGTTGTTAGAGTCTTCTTTAAAGTTTTCATATTTTACCCGGTTGAATGGTGGCGCCTTTGTGGAGAAACTATATTTAAAATCCATTTATACTGGGTAATGAGTTCCCCGTTTTTTTGCATGCAGTGCGAGCTTTCCCCGTAAGGGAGCAGGCAGTTGAGCAGGGCTTGGAAGAGTTAAGGTTAGGTCATTGTGACATTTTTCCATAGGGGGTTTCTTACTACTTCCAGCTTTGGAAGTGGGAGCCCCCCACTGCTTAGGCCTGTGTGTACCTTGAGACTGTAGCCTAGGTGGTCTGCTGGTCCTGGGTTTGGACTTGAGAAGGCCTGGAAGAGACTGGAAAGGACCAATTCTTAGAAGGCCAATGCCTACTAAATCTGGGAGGCTGTACTTGCAGGAAATCATTTAACAGTTTGCATAGATTTAGCTTTTTCCTGTTTAAGAACTTCTTCTGCTTTGTTGCCAAACAGGTGGTCTTGGTTTAAGGGAGCATCCAGTAATTTAGCTTTAACATGATCTGGGAAGTTTTGCTCCTTAAGCCAAGCATGCCTTCTAAGTACAGACCTAGTGACAACAGCCCTGCAAGATGCTTCTAAAGACTCAAAACCACATTGTAAAGTACGTTTACCAACTTGTTCAGCAGAATGCATTAAATCCTGTAATTCTTTACCTTCAGCACAGTCAAGAATCAACATAATTTTCTGTTTAAGTAGTCCCATAATATGCTGCTGATACTTTAACATATGAAACTGGCAATTTAAGGCCATAATGGTCAAAGTAGCAGAAGTGTATACATTCTTCACCCATCTGTCCAAGGTCCTGGAATCTCTAACAGAGGGGATAGGGTTTTTAGCAGCAGTAGCCTTAATGCCTTTTGGTCCTTGGGAAATGGTCTCTGGATCTGCAGTAGGGTTCTTGAAGAGGAACTTGAGAGAGTCAGGTACTCTAATACCGGTCAGGCTTTCTGGGAGCTGGAGGTAAAGTGTCTGAGGCCAGGCTAGATTTCAAGAAGGCATCATCTACAATGTCCAGAACAGGAGGGATAGCTAAAGGCCTGTGTTGAGGGAGGAGTAAGAATTCCCTAAGCCTCTTTTTAGAGTCAGAGTAATCCTGGCTTTGCCAGTGGAAATGCTCCCTAAGAGAGTGCAAGGTTTCACCAAAAGAGAAATCTCTGGAGGCATACCTCTCAAGTGTACCTCATTACGAGGAACGTACCTCATTTGGGGTCTTAAAAAGTTCTTGTTCCTCAAAGTTACACATTGAAAGACTGTCACACATTCAGTGTTAGGAATTTTTTTTTTAAGTGAAATGCATTGTAAATAGAAATTAATCATATTAATTCATTAAAAGATCTTCTTTATAAGTAAGACCAGCATATTTTAACCATCCTATGACCTTCCTAGTTGAAGATGTCAGTAAGCCATTAGTATGTGTTCCACATTTTGCCCATTTGTTCCACATTACGAGGGCCAGTGTTCCTCATTTTGGACATGGAAGGTTGAGAGCTATGTCTGGAGGGGAAGCAGAGGGAATGGCGTCCTCTGCATCAGAATCCTCATAGGTAGATAAGGGCAATTCCTGGTAATCAGAAGAAACAGAAATTTCATAATCCTGATCAGAAGAATCAGAAGGAAAATCAGTTTTAGGTCTCAGAGGGGGAAGGCTGGCTTCCCCTAATTAAAGTAATAAGGTCTTCAGTCATTCTAAGCATTTGATTTTAGGCATATGGGCCTGACCATGCAGTTTGGATGTTGGTTCTCTACGTGTGGGTCAAGTTTTAGGCCTTGATGAAGAAGATGGCGTTGGTTTGAAATGCAAATCTGTAGGCCTGAATACACCCTCAGAAGCCAGTGCCTGCGCAGCAGCTTCGGACCCATCCAAGGTAGAGACATCCGCAGGTTCCATAGTTGAAGCATCTAATGGCATACCGGACTCCAAATGGATCTCAGTAGAGGCCTGCGAATCTGAAGTAGTGGGTATCAGGGGCTGCGAAAGCGCCTGAGTACCGGCGAACTGGCAACTAGCTTAACGGAAGAGTGGTCAGCAGTTTTGGACCTATGCAGTCTATCTCTGTCTTTACCTTTAAGTTTTTTCAGAATGTCGGTAGTCGGATGGCTTACCAAAGCCATTTCTGGATAGTTCTACCGAGTACCAAAATAATTTGCTGCAAAAATAGACAGACGACGAATAGTTCGGGGGTTGAATAAGGCACAAATCAGACAGCGAGTGATGTCGTGGTCTGGGCCTAAGCAAGGAATGCAGTACGAATGAAAATCTTTGAGGCATTTGCTTTCCACATGTAAGACTATTGTTAACTTTTACTGACATCGGTTAAGAGCAAGAAAAAGAATCCCCAACAAGGTACTTCGCTTTTTTGAAGACTTCGGTTCTGAAACTCAAAAATGAAAATTTCAGGAGTCGGCCGACCGGCACTTGCGAACTGCTTCTTCTACGGGCACCACACAGCAAGAAAGACTGAAGTAATGGCGTGGGCTGCATGTTTTATACCCCTGACGTCATGGAAGAAGGGACAGCATCCAACGCAGGAATCCAAGACTTTGATATTCAGGCCGGCTGAGGGCTACCTGCAGGCAGATAACTCAAATGTAATGACTGCAACAGTGAAACACGAAAAACATCAAATGTTACATAAATAAATAAAACCTGTAGTCCTAACTCCCACTAATAAATTTTGATAGATAAGATAAATGTTTTCCTTATAAAAATTGGTAAAATAGAAGGCATTCCCCAACAGGGTACTTAACTGGCCAACTTTGAAAAAGTGTTAGCCAATTGTTGATCTTCCAAAGCTGCAGCAGAGTGCACTCTGACAGCAGTAAAGTTCTGAAAGGACAGTGTCCTAACCACAAACTTCATAATTCTCTCCTGAAACTGTTCAATAGTTAGGATATGTGGAAGGTGCCCTAAAGCTTCCCTCCCTGTGGCATCGCCATCTCTCCTGTGCTCTGCCCATACGGACTTCTACACCATTTATTCTCCTTTGACCTCTGTCTTTCCCACCTGGATTAGTATCCCTTCTCTGCTCACTTCCCTTTTCACTTTTTGATGGCTCCTGCATAGCTGCTTTTTGCTCTATCTTCCCCATTGTCACTTGTCTCAGTGTTTTGTAACTGTCCTTCCACCTTCTTGTCCCTCCCTGTTATCTGCATCTTGCACCTCCTCCCTTCATCTTATTCTGTCACTCAGCTTATCTGTACTACTCTGCCAACCTCTACTTATGTTCTCTTGTCCTTTATTTTTCTTCCAACAACCTTTTCCTTTTCATCCTATCTGCAGGCCTCATTACTGCCTTCTGCCTAGTTCCACTGTAAGCTTTCTTGCCTAACTAGCTAAACCACCACCATCTATAATGCACACATTCTAATGTTAGGCTGTCTCCACTCTCCTACATATCCCACCATCCTCTGCCATCTCAAAGCTCCCTCAGCCAAACAGCTATACCACATATCTTGGCAATCTCACCCCCCACTATTCTCATTCAGACTCTGCTACTGCTATCATGTTTGATTCTTGGATCTCTTAACTTTTTTCTTTTGTTTTATTGTGTACATAGCTATGCCTTTCATGTTTTATCCTTGACCTAAGCAGCAAATGCCAAATAAGTAACAAACAGAGGTGGTTAAGAATTGAGTACAGGTTATTTTCACTTAATTTGCTTTCAAATTCTTTCAGAGACAAACGGCTAAATTAAACTCTCTTGCTCTGATGACACATTTTACAGGTCTTTCAGCAGCAATCAGTTCATACCTGGTAAGAATCGGTTACTGGACAGGCTTACAAAGAGTGTCAGACAGTTCTCAACCTAGCTCGTTTCACATACCAGACAAGCAAACCATGAATGAATGCATACCTTATAAACACACAGATTTAAACACAAAGAAGAGAGGTACAGAGGTAAATAACTATTGTTCCAGTGTCCTACACCAAATACAGGCCAAATCAAATTTGTCAAATAACTACACAGCAAATCAAATCTGCAAAATTATTAGCCAAATCTTTACAGTAGAATTCTGAAAGATTCTGCAACATAAACTGGAAACCAACATCTATAAATTAATGTAGGAACTTAAAAGTTTTTCATATTTTCTTGAATCTAAAATAGTCCTGTAGCAATGTGCCTTAAAATCAGCTGCTGAAATCAGCTACTATGCTAAATGCTAGACTATGAATGGATGCCGATTAAAAGTAGATGCAGACCACTACTACTTTCAAGCCTAATGTAGAAGCTACTACACTTAAAAACTTTCAGCTTCTTTACAAGTCCCCCTAAGGGGTTGGAAGACTCTGAGCAGAATAGTTTCCTCAAGTTCCCAAGCAGCTAGGCAAAGTCATAGTCTATGGTTTGCATCTCTATGCCACAGAGCTGCCTGAAACAGAGGAATGTGGTCCTTTAGAACAAAAGGAAAAGGCCTCAGATATACTAGAAACTTCAGACTCCTTCACCATGGAAACTGCAAGCTCAGGATCAATGAAGGTGCTCATATTTCGCTTTTAGCATAATTGTTAGCACAGTCTTTAGGAACTGATTAAGTGAAAAGTGCCAAATTCAAGGTCAGAAGTAAAAGGCAGAGCAGCACCAGAAGCTGAGGCGAGCAAAGTCTTACTTTAAACAGATTTGGCCTTTTTTGAATTTTTTTTTTTTTTTTTTTAGTTTTTCAGTTTTTACAGTCACTACTGTCACTTAGTGTGGACACAAAGAAATATGTATGGAAATCTTTTGCCTACAACAGTCACATTTGTTGACCAGTTCAGCTGATACTTTTACTACTCTTTATTGTAGTTTAATTTTACCATTTTTCTAGCTCAACGATATAAAAAGTCACTAATAAGAATTTTTTTTACTACACTGTAAAAATTTTCTTTGGATACACTGGGAGTTGTTCAGATTTAACAAGAAGAGATGTAGAGAATCCAAACCAGTATTATGTACATATAAGTGAGCCTCATGCCTACCAATGTAAGCATCAAGCCTAATACTAACGCTTTTGGAGATTCTGCCTAGAAGACGAAGGAACGAATAACGTGGATAAAATCCAATTATTATGATTTACCTCCAAGTGTGACTATCTCACAAGATCTAAAGTTATTTACTCATTTATGCAATGCAGAACATACCGCTGTGCTTTCTGGCTAGTGACAGGATCGAGGCAAGGACACGCAGGTGATTTTTGTTTGCCATCAACTGTAGGAACTCTAGTGAAACATACCTGATTATCCTTTTATTTTTTTATGTCCCGTCTCTCCCGCTCTCCCATACCTTCAGTGTCCCGGTATCTTTTTTAAATTAGAAAAAAAAAAAAAAAAGCAACGGAGAGTTTCCTTTCTATATTGCTTCTTATACACAACACCTGCCACACAGCACTGATGTACTACCCCATAAGCATGTGCAGTACATCAAAAAAAAGCACCAGAATATCTGAGAAAAGCAGACCACCACCACCACGGAGCAGTCAAACAATGACATTATTTAAGAAAAAAAGAAGTTATGTCTTACCATAACGTTCCATCAGAGTTGTTGCTCTTCCAGTCATCTCTGATGGGTTTGGTTCAGAGCCCTCGGAACAGAGCCGGCCTAATACCAAGCTCGCATACACCAAAAACTCTCAAGCTAAGCTGCTACCCACAACGCCCTTCTTTCAGTTACCTCAGATAGAGTTAGCATGCAACATATAGGAGAAAACAGAAAAACAGAGGCCACTTCTGCGCAGAAACCCTGACATACCATAAGGACCCAGAAGATCCACCAGGAGCCTTTGGTGGGGGACGGAGGAAGGGTGTGATGACTGGAAAAAGATCAAAAACTCAGATGGAACGTTATGGTAAAACATAACTTCTTTATCTGAAGTTGTTAATCTTCTTCCTATTCATCACTGATGGGACAGAATCCCAAGCTACTTGGGAGTACCTGGGAGGCCCTTATGGAAGAACATTCCTGAGAACCATTGAGCCGAAGGCCGCTCTTGCCCTGGAGACCAAATCCAATTTGTAATGTTTGATGAAAGTATGGGGTTTAGCCCAAATGGCTGCTGCGCAAATGTCATCAATGGAAGCCCTGGAGTGAAAGGCAACCGAAGTTGCGATGGCTCTCGTTGAATGAGCTTTGATATTAACAACTTTAGATTCATTCGACAGGGAGTATGAAAAGGTAATACAATCTCGGAGCCATTTTGATAAAGTAACTTTTGAAACAGCACATCCCATTCTTGGACCAGAAAAAGAAATGAAAAGTTGGTCCGACTTGATGAAGGACTTAGTCCTACCCAGGTAGAAGCGTAGTTGTCTATGTACATTCAATGAATGCAGACAGTATTCTCTCTTGTTGGAATAATTTGGGAAAAAAAACACAGGGAGCTCAATGGACTGGTTAATAGAGAAGTCAGACACCACTTTGGGGAGAAAGGATGGGTTAGTACGGAGAGATACTCTGTCCTTATGGAAGATTAGATACGGACCCTTGAAGCATAAGGCTTGTAACTCAGATATTCATCTGGCTGATGTGACTGCTACCAAAAACAGAGATTTCCATGACAGGAGTTTAAGTTCACATGTCGCAGCAGGCTCAAAAGGGGGGAGAGAGAGAGAGACTGTAGTTCCAGAGAGAGATTCCATGTCTCTACAGACTGCCTGATAGGGGGTCTGCTATGGAAAACTCCCCTGAGAAAGGTCTTGCAAAGGCAGGTGGATATAAGGGGAACGCCATCTGAGCAGTTATGGAAACAGGAAATAGCTGCTAAACGGACTAATAGTAGAAGGTGATGCTCCATTGTTAAACAACTCGGAAAGGTACTGAAGTATAGCAGCTGTAGGAGTTGAAAAGGGGTCTAGTATCGGATTATTAGACCAGATAGTGAACCTTTTCTATTTGTTTCTGTAGATTTTTCTGGTGGATGGTTTATGGGAGGCCAGAATAATATCGCAGACAGGTGAGGAGAGGGTTTCCTGCCTGGCAACCAACGGAAGTGAAGAAACCAAGCGGTCAGCTTCAGAGTGGACAGATTTTGGGGAAGTCAACCCTTGTGGGTGAGATTAGGTCATAACGAGTGTCCAGGATCCAAGGCGGCTGTAACAGATGAGGCCGGAAGGGAAACCATACTTGTCGAGGCAAGAAAGGGGCAATGAGGATCACTTTGCATCTCAACCGAATTGCTTTCTTTAGAAATAGGGGTATCAAAGGTATTGGAGGATAAGCATACAGGAGACCCACGGGCCAACCATGAGTCAAAGAGTCTCTCGGTGATTCCCTGTCTGGGGAAGAGAGGGCAAAGTAGCTGCTGCATTTTTTGTTTGAAGTGGAAGCAAAAAGATCGCAGCAAGGCTGGCCCCAATGGCTGAAAATGTCTGCCATCACGTTCGAGTTGAGAGACCACTCATGTGGACGAAGGATGCATCTGCTTAGCCTGTCCACAATCACGTTGGAGCTCCCCAGGATATGCGTTGCTATCAGAAAGCAGTTGGAAGCTATCGCCCAATGCCAAATTCTCATGGCCTCTCGACATAGTGGGTAGGATTTGGTCCCTCCCCATTTATGTATCAGACTACAGACATATTGTCTGACTGGACTGCAATCACTTCCTACGGAAGGAGCGGATCAAGTGCTTGCAACGCTAACAGCACCGCTCCCAACTCCAGGATGTTGATATGCAAGTTGGCCTCCAAGCTGGACCACGTGCCTTGGACTGTCTTTCCCTGAAAATGGCCCCCCCACCCTATCAGGGAAGCGTCTGTGGTCACTGTGGCATTGGGTTGAGGAGTCTGGAGGGGGCGGCACCAAAGATTTTGGTATGCTCTCATTCACCAAAGGAGATCTTGCTTACATAAATTGGTGATGAGGATCTGTGAGTTTAGAGGATGAAGACTGGATACCCACTGGGACAAAAGGAGCCACTGTAACAGTCTCATATGCAATCTTGCTAGGGGAACAATCGGGATGGCTGCCACCATAGACCCCAGAGCCTAAAGAACTTCCCTTGCTGACACCTTCCTCTGACAGAGTATCACTTGTACTTGTAATCTTAACCTCTGAAGTCTGTGAGGTGGGAGAGAGACTTGGCTTATTTGCATATTGAATACTGCTCCTATAAATTCCAATTGTTGGGTAAGATGAAGATTGTATTTTTCCCAGTGTATTGTGATGCCTAGAAACTCCGCCGATGCCTAGAAACTCCGCCAGTGCTAGAGTGTAGTGGAGGGCCATGACCAGTACGTGCTTGGTGGGGGTGGAGAGAAGCCAATCGTCTAGATATGGAAACACCTGGAATCCTTGAAGTCTCAGATGAGCCGTCACCACTGCAAGGCATTTCATGAATACTCTGGGGGCAGTCAAGAGACTGAATGGCAGGGATCTGAATTGGTAATGATTGGCTCCAGGCTGGAAGCGAAGGAGACTCCTGGAGTGCTTGTCCATTTTGATGTGCTAATACGCATCCCAGAGGTCTATCGAGCACATCCACACACCCTCCCGAAGAAATGGGAGAATGGATTTTATTGTGACCATGCGGAATTTGGTTTGAACCACTGATTTGTTTAGTTGACCGAGATCTAAAATGGGTCTCCAGTCCCTCGTCGTTTTTGGCACCAAAAATAATCTTGAGTAAAAACCGGGTCCGCACTGGTCTGGGGGGACTTGTTGGATGACTTATTTCTCATTTCTAAAGCTGCCTCTTCCCGTTAACTGGGTGGAACATCGGGAAGGCATTTTGGAGGTTTTGGGTAAGATATTAGAGGGATGTAATAACCTCTGGAAATTATTCTCTGCACCCAATGATCGTACCCAATGATCGTTTGTAATGAAGTGCCAGGCAGCTTGGTGCAGAGAGAACAGAGTCCCGACTGCTTCCAGAGGAAAGCAAATCGGGCAGCGCTTCAGGAGCGCTGATAAGGTCATTCGGAGAAAGAATCCCTGGAGTCCTGATTTCGGGGACCCCCTATGCCCTTAAAGGGGTATCTTCCACTATTGGAACCCCCTCTGCCTCTGGGGGAATCCTCACCATGTGCACTGCAGAAAGGGCCTTGAGATTTTTTGCGCCATATCTTTCCACTCTGGTTCTTGGAGATAGAGCGCTGAGGTTTGGAAAAATGTAGGCCACCGGCAGACAAGGTCTTTCCGTCCTGCTCGCACCTGGCTAATGTGTCCTTCACTTTGGAACCGAACAAAGTGGACGGTTCGATAGGGGCGTTCAAGAAGGAAGACTTGAAGGAGTCCGCAAGATCACAAATGCGCATCCAGGCGTGGCATCTCATAACTACACCTGTACCTCTAGCCGCCCCTTCGGTTGCATGGGACAGCAACCTCATGGACGAGTTGAAGATGGACTCTAGGGTAGCAAGCTGAGAAGCAACTTTATAGCATGCCCAGTCAGAAACCTCACCCACGAGGGTTCCAGTGTGTTCAGAGATGAGATTCCTTTGGAGCCTCGTAAAATACGCCAAATAATTCAGAGACATGACTGCAAAAGTCGCTGAGACAAAGACTCGCTTCCCTAATCTGTCCACCGCCCAGGATTCTCTGTTGGGTGGGCGGACAGTAGGACTTTACTCCGCAAGGTCCTTTTTTGTGGCGGCCACCACCACCATAGCGTCTACTGGCAAGCCCCTAGACCAATGGGGCTGTTCCTCTGGTGGGAAAAATATCTTGTCCAGTCTCCGGGGAATGGCCTCAATGGTGTCAGGGTTATTCCACGCACGCTGCACGATGAGCTGGACTAACTCCTCGTTAGGTGGGGTCACCCAAGAAGTAGAGGGTCGAGAGCGGAAGGCCTGCAGGAATACGGACTCCTCCAAGGAAGGATTGGAGGGCTTCCAGTCACCCCTGTGCTTTAATATTTCCAGGATGTCTTCCAAGGAGACAGCGGTCAGGGGTGACCATGGGGAACCTTCCCCATCATTGTAATTCATATCTTCAGTGAGGGACTCCTCCGGGAAGTCCAGGTGTTTCCTCTTACACGCCCTCTTCCAAGGGGGTTCTTCAGTGGGAGCATCTGAAGACGACTCGGAAGGGAGATTACCCTGTATAGGGGTTTCCTGAGGCTTGTGCTCTCTGTGTCCTGGGAAGGTGGCTCATGATAGCTGCAGCTCAGAGGGAGCTAGGAGAAGGTCCAACGTAGGAGGAGTGCTTCCACAAGCAATCACCTTCTTCATTACCTGGAAAGCAGGTCCACCCGAAGAGGAATGGGAGCCCGGAACCAAGGAAGACAGACAATCTCGGAATTGGGGTCGCGGCCCACTCCTGGGGACGGAGCCTCAAGCAAAACTGGGGCGGGTGTCGCCCCCGGATCCGAAGATGGAACCGATGAAAAACCTGGAACCGTACTCAGAGCAGAGGATTCCACCCTCCCCCCCAAGCATGACATTGAGGAAGGGATGGTTCCGAAGGAACTGAAACCCAAAGGGGCCTTGAAGCCTCAGAGGATGTCACTGTCAGCACCGAGGAAAGGGTTCCCTCCAATGACGTCAGAGCTATGGGCCTTGGAACTGAAGGATTCAACGGAGGAGAATAAGTGGGAGTCATAGGGGCAATAGATCCAAAACCCAGAGTGGGATGGGTTTTTGGAAAATTTGTAATCCCTCTGGCTGTCGGCAGCTGATCGAACAGATGCACCACATCCAATTCAGATAGACTCCTAGTGGACCTTACCAACACTCCTGAGGGGGAGTCAGGTTGGTCCAAAAAGGGACTATGAGCTTGCCCTGAAAATGGGTCCAAAGATGGGGAGTACTGGGTCAGAGGTGCTGGAAAAGTCGGCACCGAAGATTCCAGTTTTGAGACAGGCAAAAGGGGCACTATCGGTGCCGAGAAAGGGCTCGGAGCCTAGGAGATAGCTGGAGTGGAAGTCATTATCGGCTCCGAAGAGATAGTCGGGACCAACTTTGGAGCGGGGATGGGCGAAGTAGATGCTAAGGTTACAGAAGGCAATAAGGCTGGAGCCGATACCACACTTGGAACACTAGCGCTGACGTGGAAGTCATAGTAATGTCCACAGAGTCCACTGGAGCTGAACTTGGGGCCGAGGAGGCGATCTTGTGCTCCATGGAAGACTTATGGGCCTTATGCTTAGGAGACTTACCCTCATCACCGGCCGGTAAAAAGGGGTCAGAATGAGGATGTTTCTTGTCCTTCAATGGAGGGATTGAGACCTCCGACAAAAATAGGGCCTCTGAAAAAGGTGAAGAAAGCAGGCCTTTCAAAATAAGTTAATTTTTTCTTTCATTCAGCGTCCGCTGACTGAAACGGAAACAAATCTGGCAAGGAGGCTTCACAGACAAGTGGGAAACCCCCAGACAATAGACACAATCATCATGCAAGTCGCTGATGGGGCGTTTACCATTGCAGGAAGTGCAATGTTTGAACTCCAAAGTCCCTTTCTTTTCAGACATATCCAGTATACAATCCAACAATCCAACAATCCATAACATTAGAGAAAGAGAAGAGGAGGAATACCAATAATGGTATTAAGAAAACCACGAGGGTAGAGAAAGGCGTTTACCAACGATGGTAAGAGAAAGATACCCATGGGTAGAGCTAGTTATAGATAATAAGGAAGAAAAAAAGAGTTTTAGGAGAAAAAACTTACAAAATACTGCAAATTTTTAGAAAATACAACACTTAGATGGAGAGCTCAGTGAAACACTGCTATATGGCTGCATGGCAAACGAGATCTGAGGTAACTGAGAGAAGGGCATTGTGAGTAGCAGCTTAGCTCGAGAGTTTTTGGTGTACGCGAGCTTGGTATTAGGCCGACTCTGTTCCGAGGGCTCGAAACCAAACCCATCTGTGATGAATAGGAAGAAGATTAACAACTTCAGATGTGATTTTTTTCTTAAATAATGTCATTGTATAACAGCAATAACCAACTCCGTGGTGTGGTATATTGAAGATTAACTCATGGTTGACTTTGTTTAATCACACCAACCGTGGGTAAATCTTCAATACACTATACCACGGAGTAGGTTATTGCTTAATTAACATGCACTACAGTTTATACAAGTTTTCCCTCAGGTTAGAAGAATTTAACTTCTACTCACAATCAACCTTTTATAGTAGCCAAATTATTGTTTCACATTCTTAACCCTGCTACAAGTAAAGCTACAGTTACTCAGTAACAGTGTACAGTACTTCAGTATGGACCAACACCTTTGTATTGCTTGCTTTATTCTGTAGTTACTGTTACCGTATGCTGTAAGAAAATGAAAACTTTGATCAGTGAAATTATTTTAGGCATATGCATGATATTTTAATTGTTCACCCCATGATAGTCATTGGACATGCTGTATAAATTGGTTAATGGAATTACAGTTTCCCTGTGCTTCAGGTCCTATGCAAGAATACTGCAGTCAGACTTGGTTGAACAAATTCATTTAAACGTCATCAGCTGAGCTTTTGGAATGCTGAATAGCAAAGTTGTGCAGAGCTGTAATTGAGCAAGGAAAAGCTTTGAGAAGTCCAACTCAGATATGTCGGATGTGCACAAGTTAAAGTCAGGTGCAACTTCCTAAGTTTATGTAACCAAGCATGCATGGTTTTGCATTAATGTGATATTTCAATGCAAGATGAAGAGTGTACTACCTTGGCAAAGAAAGCACCAACATGTGAATACACCCACTGCACCAGCAGTCTTAATATGAAGAGTCAATTACTAGGCACCAGTTTATTACTTATACCAGTAGGAAGGGGAAAAGTAGGCAAGGGAAACTCAGTGTGGTAAGAAGAAAGGAGAGGACGGAGTAGGAGATTATACCACTTTTTGGAGTGACAGATCCCTTTTCTTACAATACATTAGGGAAGAGAGGGAGAAATGTGGAGAAGAATGGCAGAGAAGTCATTCAGAAAGACGAAGGGGTGGGACACAACATAAAATAAAAGTCAGGGGTAGGTGATTATTTTAACTGGCAGGATTCACTAAGGGAAGGGAAGCGAGACTGGAGAACTGGTGATGGGCAGGATATGGGACAACAAACAAGGCACGAGTTTGATCTGGTATGTTGGGGTGCACAAATGACTGAAGATAGTTGGGCAAATGTCTCATTCACTTGAGTAGATTTTCAAAACATCCGAGTGATGTTCACTTTATGACTGAATCCAGTACTTTTTATAAAAGCATTCGGTGGTTCCAGACAGACATATTTTGTACTCAGAAAGCATGTATTTGTCCACATTTATAACACTAATGAAATTCTGGACAGGAAAGACATATTCTGGGCCATTAGTACAGATACCCAAGTTCATCAAATCTCAATGACGTGCTTTAACAGATAGAAGATCTCACAACTTATTTAACTAAGGTATAGTTAGAACTCTGTGCAGTGGGATACATCTTTTGCCAGGTATTTACTGATACCAGTCTTACCAGAGAGTACAAGATGAAGTCAATTTACATTTTGGCTACCACAGACTATCATGTAATGTACTGCGGTGGTGGTGCTGCGGTAGCATTGTCACCTCACAGTTAAGACGTCCTGTTCGATTCTCAGCTAGAGCGTCTTCTGTGTAGAGACATGTGTGAATGGGCGTACCTTTGTTGAAGGTTGTGCGTCAGGGCCAGCAACTCGGCACGTAAAAATCTACTGCCAATCAGTAGCGGACTGGAGTTCCGCTGTGACGATCCCTAACCGGGAAAAGCCAAAAATCACAACAAGACTATCATGTAATATATTACTATTTTGTGACATGAGGTAAGGAAGGAGCACTATCTGGAATATACTCCCCTTTATTTTTGATCAGCAGGTTATACAGATATGCTGGTGAAGTTGTGTGCTTCGTGAGAGTTACAGCAGATTAATCTGTTGATTTCTGATAAAGCAGCGTCAGTAGCTCAACAAATAACACACTCATCTTTAGTACAGTAGGCTGCATGTTCTAATCTCACACCAGGTAGTTGAATACATTTTTCCAGTACTGGCACTGCAGTGCAACACAAGAGAGGGTTGCACCCGGAGTATGCCGTCCTTCAGATGAGTTTGCTTAAAAGTCCATTGGCTTGAATGGGTAGCAGCTCAGGTGGATGCAAAAGATTTCACTGACTTAAAAGACTAGGAGAAGTTCAGTGGTGTTCTGGCCAAATTTCCCCTAATTAGTATGAATATCACCTCAGGTCTCCCCCGTGAGAAGAAGCCATTGGCCTACTAAGACTAACCTGATCAAAGTGCAAATAATTCAAAATAAAAAGGAAAATAAAACACTGCACTATGAAAGAGATAGTTATTTTAGATTTTGGCCACTAGAGGACTGTAGATGTATCAAATTAATTTGTAACTGGTCAGGGATTCTAGCTTTTGGCCACTATTTGCTGTTAGATTTACCTACACACAGTTTTCCATGATTTTTTTTTCTTACTGTTTTTACCACAGTATTTATAGTTTTGTGTGCATTTGGGGGTTACAATCAGGATATACCAATTCACAATCCAAGTAACATTGTTTACACCTTTGTTATTTTGATCACAGGTTGCACACTTTTCTTTTTTACTGTTATATTTAATGGTGTTTGAGAACTGCGTAATGTTTTTGTTTCCCACTTTGTGCATATACAGTCAAAGAACCAAGGGCTTTTTATAGCTGTTTAGAGATGTCTAACCTATTCAGAATGTTTGATCCAATAGGTAATTTCTTATGCTTTTTGTCATTGCATGACAAGAGGAGGGTGGAGTTTTACTTGTTAAAACTGATAAAGGCATGTTTGTGCAGAAACCAGGCTCTCTGCGCTATGCTCTCTATCCAGACTAAAAAGTGGTGAAAATGAGTGTGGAGAGGAGGAAGCTAAATGGTTAAACCAGGACAATAAACAAAGAGCGACACACTACAGTTATTGACTAGAATACCACATTGCATGAACATGTCATTTCAAAACAGAATCAGTGTCACGAGTCCCTAAGACAAACCGTCCTTAACAAAAATGACTCAAAGGAAGCAAAATGTCAAGGTGGCATCAATATGAAAAGAAATACACCGGCAGTTATATTTGCCATACGATGAAAGCTCAGCACAAACTGCAACAGACTGCAGCTGCATTTGACCACAGCTCCACAGGTGCCAAACTGAAGAACTGGATTTAAATTCATAAAACGTATCATCAATCTCAGTTGAGCAAGCAAAACAGGCACAAAATAAGCTTTTGAAAACTGCTCACAATCAGCAGCCTTTAGAGGCACAAAATCATTAAGTTCTCCAAAGCTTTTCACAGCCCTTGTTCAGATCAAGTGCACCGTTTCTGAAGGACTGCAAACAATTGGAAAGCTTTTCTCTTTGTGCCAATAAAGTTTAATGAATTGAGGTTGGTGTTGTCTATTTACTTAATACAACTATCAATATTATGAACCTTCTTACAAGTAACGGTCCTAGTTCTGAAAATAAGTTATACATAGACTGGTAGACAAAACTACTGCAGTACAGCATGAGCAGCCAGAGACAGAAAACATGTCTGAAAAGAAAAACTGTTAAAGACAAACCAACAAATATACATGGTGTCAGTACAAAATAAACCCTGTTGCTTTAAAGTGAAACGTGACATTTGTATTCTGCAAGTTGTATGCAGCTCGTCATGATTCAGAAAAAGTATTAGAAGAGGAGAAAGAGGAAAGTGGCAGGGGTTGTTAAAAATTTATTTTTCTGGTTGTTGTGAAAGTAATTTTTACATGTTAAAGTGAGGAAGTTGACCTGCAGTTTTGCAAGAAAACTTAGTATAATGGTAAATGTTCAAATAATGATGCAGCAGTCTTAACTATATGGATTATATCCTGCTAAGGAAGTAGCCAGCAGACTTGTAAAGTGGCAGGGTGCCTTCCACACACCAAAACTGTTAGACATTTCAACTCAAGCTGAGTAAAAGACTGGTTTGAGCGCCAAGCCCTTCAAAGTTTTCATACTAACAGAGAGTGGGAGGCTAAAGCCCTGATAAAAATAAGGTTATTAAATAAAAATTATACAATGACGGGTCATTAATATTCCAAAATGAGCACGCTGATTGGTCAGCCCAATCAGCATGCCCGTTGTAAATCCTAGCATATACCTATGGAAAAAGGTCCTGTCTCCTGGACTTTTTTCCATTGCTATATACTGTAACTTTTTTTTGTTAAAATAACTGTAATCCAGACTCCAGACATAGCAGAGAGAGAGGACGGAGAAAATATTAGGAAAATCAGGTACGTTATTCAAAACTAAAACACGTACCTGATTTTCTTTGTATTTCCTCCATTCTGTCTCTCTCCTACCTCAAAACTCCCCGAAACTTTTTTTTTTTTTTTTTTAAATTAAAAAAGAAAACAAAACAAAAACGGAACAACTGAGACCTTCTTTTCTCCGTTGCTTCCTTTCCACAGCACTGATGTACTGGGTATGCATGGGAACACAAGTCCCATACCCATGCTCAGTACATCAAAAAAGCAACAGGATATATATCAGCCGTGGAAGGACAGCACTGCACCGTTATATAAAGACATTATTTAAGAAAAGCAAGTATTTTGTTTCTTAAATAATGTCACTGTATAATAGCAATAACCGACAACGTCAGTGTGGTATATTAAGATTTACCCACTGTTGGCTCTATTTAATCACTTGGGCTTCTCCTTAATGATTAAACCACACAAACCATCTCCTTAATGATTAAACCACACAAACCATGGGTAAATCTTAATATACCACACTGACGTAGCCGGTTATTGCTTAAATAATACATGCTCACCCAGGTAACAAAAATATACAAATATAAGGGAATGGATATAGGGAGGGAGCATCTAATGTTATGGTAAGCTTACTTACAACTCTAATACCTTCATTAATTATATGGATTAATGCTGCAGTAGCCTTAGCTAAAAATTAAAGGTAAATTACCATAATTTTGGCTGACTGGGGAAAGGGTGGATGAGAGCTCCAGGAGCCCATGGACAATGGTCCTAGCAAAGCCTATTCTACACTAGGAGAAGGAATCTAGTTTGTCGTACTTTGTAAAGCTACATACAGAGGACCAAGATGCTGCTTATAAAATACTTCTAATAAACAATCCTTTCCAAAAAGCCACAAATGAAGCCAAGGCTCTGGTAGAACAAGTCCGGACTATACCCTGAATTATTTTGCTAAGGTGGGTATAATTAGAAGTTATGTACTCACCATAACGTTCCATCTGAGTAGGTGTATTCATTTGTCTGCAACCTGTGGGTTATGGATCCGATGGATCGAACGAAAGTACATAGTTTCCAACTATGGATCCAAGCTCTCCTCTCTCTCCCCCATAATGCCCTGCCTCACCCTCATGACCTCAGATCGAGTTTGCTTAGTAACAAATACCCCAAAGGAGTAAAAAAAGTAATGAGGAGGAAGAAGCCGGGGGATGGGAGGCGGGATGGATGAATAGATAATACAATACACCTACTCAGATGGAGAACCATGTGGAGCGTTTCTTCTAAACCTGTAACTTCTAAATCTCTTTCTTTGATATTCATTGTCCCAGTCCCCCAGACAGAGTCCATCTGGGGCTGCCATCATGGGATCATGCTAGGAGATTCGGTGAGACCTTGTGAATAAAAAGATCCAATGCATCCAGAAAATAAAATGTAATAATGAATGTATGAGACGCCCCGGCGAAAGCTCATCAGCTGCATCACAAGGATCATCCAGAGCGAAGTAGCTACTGAGAGATTGACCCCCCCGGGTTGAATGGCATGAACACCCCTGAACACTGAGACCTGAGGCGAGGATAAAACAATAAAATGCACTGGCCAGAAAAAATTTTGGAAGAAATTGGCTTTAAATTTGGTTTGCTTTGATTTAGCAAAGCCCAGATACAGCTTTTGTCGGATTGCCTATGATGACATAATGATTGCCTGCCACCAGCTGTTTAGTGAGAATAAAATCTATAGTTGCCTGTGAGCATCTAGTTAGGGAAGAAACAGGGAGGTTTTCATACTTAGGGAAGGTTTTGGGAGGTCCTGAGGTGATTGATGAAGGATTAAAGCGATTTTTAGGAAGGTTGGGTTGGGTGGGCCTGAAGTAACACGGTCCTGTAAAAAAAAGTAAAGGGAGAAAAAGAAAAGGCTTGTCAGATGGCTAGAAAGCTCTCTTGGCTGAAGTAATGGGCTGTCTTGTAAGGTCTTGTAAGAGTGGCTAGTGAGGTCCCGAGAGAACTGTTGGGGCAGAGAAAGGGAGGAGGCGAGAAGAGGCTGCTAATTGGGAGAACTGGGCCGAGAGGAGGGAAGGTGCTTTTTGAGGGGCCTTGGAAGGAAGGAGAGTCACATTTTGAACTTGAACTCTTTCATTTAGTGAGACATGTGATAAGAGGAACTCTTGACCACCAATGTAGTGAAAGTGCACGAGAGAAGAGCACCATCAGAAAAGAGAAGCACCACACTTAAAAGGAGTTAGGAAGGGATCTACTAGCCTACTGAGTGTGTTGGAGGGATCACTTGGCGAAAGCTTTTCTATTGGCTGAAAGCGTTTCCATTTTGCTTCCCCTTTGCAGCCTGGTGGCTGGTTTATGAGAGTCCCATTTCGAGTGGGAAGCCGGCTTTCTGAGAAGGTACTTATCAATGTCCAGGTTGGAGCAGGGAATGGGATGAAGGCGGGATGCCAGATCAGATGGATCAGTCTCTCCAAGGATGGGATATGAGTCAGAATCTAGAAAGGGAAGAGATCATGTAGAAGCAGGAATGGAGCAATGAGAAATCCCATCTGCAGAGCCCAAGAATGCGGCTTGAACTTGCAAGATCAACCCGAGGGTTTCTGAAGGAACTTGAAGAATGTCGGGCAAGGGTGGATAAGAGCATACAAGCGTTGCTTCCAAAGCATGCACCCGGAAGCTCCATTTCCCCCTCTCTCGCTGGGGAGGGAGCCAAAAGAGAAAGGGAAAAGAGCACCCAATTGGTGTACCAGAGGCAAAACATATTGATTGAGGTTCCGCACGATGCGGGACAGGGCGGGATCGCGACTTACACGCTTAGGACTACTCGTAGGAACGGAATGTCGATTTGCTTATGTCAGCTTGATGTCTGACCATTGCGGAGATTCATAGACTCTCGGCCCGCATGGGTAGAGTACTTACGGGAGAAAGCCTCTGTCAAGACATACAGAGGACTAAATACTTGGTATCCCCTTTGTTGATGTACCGAACCCAACAGAGCAGGTGTCGACTGGGACCTTGTTGTTCCCAGGAAAGAAAGCCCTGGGATGATAGTCCGGGAAGCACAGCTCCTCATCTCTAAGAACAGCTCGCCCGCGTAAGGTCTCTGTATCGTTCCGGCAAGTGGACTGTCCTACCCGCCAAAGTGCCCCCACGGTACGGGAACCCTGGTAGTCCGCGTGGAACAGAGGGGAAACACAGAATAGAGGAGCAGCTACGTGGAGAATCGAGGGGAGTATGGGATGGCCAGGAGGACACTAAAGGTAGGACCTTTAGTCTAATGGGATGATATTATGAAGCAGAGGAGTAAGAGGTAGAGACACCGCGTATTCTGGCAAGCCAGAAATGGAGCAACTCCATGGAGAAGAAAGAGCTAGGAGAAAAGCCATGACAGGCCTGCAGCTCAGTGAGAGCTCGCTGTCCCAGTGGATGAATGGAAATGGCCGCCTTGTGTCTAGTCTGTCACTATGAAATCTATGGTAAGGAAACAAGGCAACTTTCAGCACAAAAGGAAGTCACATGCCCCTGAGTCTAAGAGACTGAGTAAGGTGAGCTGGGTACCTGGGATGCCTTTTTTGTGGGCAAGAGAATGCAGGCAAGATGGTCTGAAGGGAGAGAGCCCGAGAAGTTTCTCGCCTTGTTGGGAGCGTAAGGCTTGTCGTCCAGGTAAATTTTCCCCCTGGACTGCCAGATTCAGGAGAGTGGGCGGATTGGTAGCTAGGCCCCCACCCTTGCGGAGAAACCAACTGCTGGTGAAGAGACCATTGGAAGGTGACCACGGAACTGGTAGTGACTGAGAATCAGCCTGCGTGGAATTTTCCTGGAAGGGATCTCTGAGTGAGATGGTAGTCCAGGAAGGGGCTTGGGGGACTAGCCAGACAGGAGAGTAGATTGCAGAGTTCCCAGGGAAATTGGAGAGTCGATGTGGCACGATCCTTTCTTTTAGAACTTGGAGATTCCCAGGGAGCTGAGAGGCTCTTGGCAGGTCTAGATCCTGTGTAGTTCTGTCTTTTGGCAGAAAGAGGAACCCCTGAACCCTTTCTATTCTAGCATGCCTCTAGAGGGGTAAAAGGGCTCTTTTCTCTAGCATGTGGCCAATGGTTGTATGATTTGGAGGTGGGAACGGGAAGGACTGGGGACCACCATCTTTGGGAGGTGAGAAGGAAAGGTGAACTCCCTCCAGAGTATAAGATTTGAGAAACAGCGGTGTTCGTTTATGGACTCCCTTCACCCCCTCCCCGTTAAGCGTCCCGACTGCCTCCAGAGAGCAAGCAGTAGAACTTCCTTCAGGGCTGCCTAGCACGTTCAGAAAGCTCAGAGAAATGCGTTTCACAGAGGAGCCACTGCTCTGGCCTAGGCGTCCTCGGTTCCTTCCTCTGCCGCGGAAGGCTGGTTTGTCGGGCAGGCCTGAGACTTAGCTAAAAGTCGGAAGTTCATGACCTAGCCGAGGCCCACAGGGGGGGGAAGAGGCAGTCACAGAGCGCAGAGCCAATGACCTCCGGCAGGCAGCGTCTTCGCTCAATTCGCTCTGGCTTGATCGAACCAAATAATGCAGCCAAGCAGAGCCATCAAAGGCGTTACTTAACGGCGCCTCCCTCCAAAGAAGGCGGCGGTGAGCAGTGGCGAAGGCGCCCTTAGGATCCCAAGGTGGACTGAGAGACCTCCACTCTCGTATTTTGGAGGAGCGCATAAGTAGCCGTGACTGACCTCTACAGTGGAGATTTGGTAGAGGCGTGCAGAGTCCTCTCGAGACTCGAAATCAGGTGCTATTGGCTTAACTGTTCCGGCGCTGCATCCTCCACTGGTATACTGTACAACCAGTGGCGGGGCCCTCACGAAATTGCCGAACTGAATCCGAACTTAGCCCGTCCATCATCCTCCAGAACTGCTCGGTGCTTGGGAAGACTGAGGACAGACTGTGAGGGGAGGCCTACTTTCATGCGCCGCCATCAGACACATCAAGGCAGGTGTCCCGTTACTCCCTTCCTCCAAGTCCGGTCCTTCAGAAGGATTTTGTCAGGTCTCAATGTGCCTGGGATTTGCGTTCTATGCTTGCGAGGAGAGTGGTATGGGGTCCACCAGGGGTGCATAAGCCCACACCAGGAACGCATAAGCACAAGACAGGCAAACACAAACAAGAACACCCCAGAAGCGGATGGGTAGAAGAGGCCAACCTCGAGAGAGACGGGGAGCATTTCCATGATGTCTCCGTCGAGTCTTCAGGACCCTCAGACTCGAGGAAACGCTGCCTTCCTCACTCGGGTGTCTTCTTACCGAAGAGATCGCAGCCTCCTCTGGTTTTGCCAGGAGGGCTGACAGGGCCACTCACAGGGGCTGTCAGGATCCGAAGGGCCAGCGCGGGCTGACTCCAGGGGCCCGAGCAGGGGCAAGCGGGCGTGCTGTCGAAGGGGGCGGGAGGGATGAGGAGGCCGGTGCGGTAAGGGCGGGGGGCGCCGACCGACCCAGGCGGGGTCGAGATCCGCCACAGAGAGGCCGAAGCGCGGCATCAAAAGAGAGGGAGCGACACGAGGAAGAGTGACAATGGCGGCCTGAGATCCCAGCAATCCGGCGGAGCACGCTTCCCGAAGGCGCGCTCGAATCTCCGGCGATCCGGCAAACGGCCCGAAGAAGGCGAAATCCAGATCCCCGGCTTCGGCTCGGAAGCCGAGGGATCGACCGGCCCGATCGAGGGCTGGAACCTCCGAACTGCGAGTACCCGGGCGAGTCTCCTCGAAGCGGCAGCCCGGGCGGCTCCAGGGCCCAGAACCCCAAGAGGGAAGGAGGGGGAGAGCATAACGAAAAAGGGAGAAGTAAGCTTTCCGGAGAGCAAGCACCGGCCCTTGCACTCCCGTCCGGATCAACGCCGCATCATCGTAGCAGATCAGCATCCGAAAGAATATGGGTAGATCACCTCGGCGAGGCTACGAGGTAGGGGCTCCTCAGGACCCTCCCCGCAGCAGACAGGTGACCGACGAGAAGGAGGAGACCGCCCCGACCAGGACCGGTGAAGGCACGCAGCCGCCAGGCGCGAAGGAGAACGCTCTCCACAGGCGGCTGAGGGTTTGTGGCGCCACGAGGGCGAAAGCCACTCTTGAGCCGCCCGCTTGTGGTACTTTCTTTAGGGGTCTCTTGAGAAACAGCCCTCTCCCTGTCTGAGAGCGGGAGTTTGGCTGAGCGGAGCAGGAGGGTGAGTGAGGGGTCAGCCAGCACTTAAGACCCCCTTGGGAGGAGGCGGGGGGTGAGCGAAGGAGCGGTAAAGACCAACAAGCCAGCTTGGACCTCACCTAACTCCAAGACCCTGGCCACACTTAGGTGGGAGTAATGCCACACTAAATGGAGGGATTTGCAAATTTCGAGCCAAGAACCACACAAAACTTATCAGCGTACAAATTAAGGGACACATACAACAAAAAGAATGACTAGCTGTGAAAAAAGCACACACAAACACACACAGCTCTTACAGAAAGCAGTACTCAAAATTAAGAAAAAAGCACAATTATGGGTAACACAAAGCTGAACTTACAAAAGGTAATTGCATGAGACAACCACTTGGAAGTAATCTTTTTGATAGTTTGTCCTTTTGTTCTTACCTTCACGATATCAGAGCTCCTGAAATATTTCATTCTGTAAAAGACTTGTCTGAGGACATCCAATAACAAGGAGTATCCTTCCACCTTCATTTTTAAGTTCTAGAAAGAAAAAACTGAGAGATGAACAGAATGTCTCAAAGTAAACTTGGATACCACTTTAGACATGAAAGAAAGATTAGTCCTTAAGAAAGTACTATTTTTGTGGAAACGAGATATGTCTGACCCACTACAAGTGCTTACAACTTGGATGCTCTTCTTGCAGAGGCCAGACACATTAGCAACACTGCATTCCTCATCGATTCAGGGCCCCAGGAAGCCTTTTTACGCCTAGCCTAGCCTTGCTTCCAAATGTAACAAGTTTTTATACACTAGGGTTATTTTACGGGGTATACGTAGGATTGGGCATGGATGGTCAAGCATTTGCAGGCTGCCTCTATAAAACAGAGACATAGCTGCCAGATCAGAAGTAAATTTCCAATTTCCATCCACTGGTCCAACTTGCACTTGAACTGAGTTAGGGAAGAACTCTGAGTCACATGGATGGCAAGCCTGCTCCAGAGAAGAGGTAGTCTCCAAGATGCATACTGGTCTTTCTAAACACATCCTATTTATGTTGCAGACTAGGTTTGAGTCCCTAGATTGATGATTCTGATGTTACATGTTTTGCAGACATGCAAAAGGTCCATCTGAACAGGAACAGAGGATGATTTGTGGGTCAGGCATAGATCACCTCTCAGATGTCTATAGGATACATAGTACAGAGATGGAGTTGAGGCAGTCTGCGTAGGATATATTGCTTATGCTCTGGATTCTTCTTGTGAGCAACACCTCTGGACGCTCCAGTTGTATGCCTCATCAGGTACATACAGAAGGGGGCACTGTACTTAAGTGTTCTGATGAGAGCTAAGCACATCTAAAACAATGACATCCTTCTCCTAGATGGCATACCCTTCCTTACAAGTTGCAGAACATAGAATGGATTTCATAACTACAGTAGACACATGATGGTCAAAGGTCAGGTTACTGTCTACATGTGTTCCCAAATCCATGACCACTGGATCTACTCCTTGGGGTGTATTATCAATAGGATAGTTACCAGAGGTAGTAGTCTTCCCAAAAGATGCTCTCATGCATTTCTTGGCATTGAGATTTAGGCCAAGGCTCTGGCACTAGTTATTGGTTGGTGCAAGGCCTTCTTGGAGGAAGTGTGTGTCACTGGGAGATTCTATAACTGCATATAGTTTGCAGTCGTTTGCAAACTTTTGTCAGTCAGACATCCTTGATGATGGGCTCAATTTCAAAGAAGTAGATGCTAAAAAGGAGCAGCTCCAGCACAGAGCATTGAGAGACTCCACTAGTGACCAGCCTTTTTGTGGAAGGAGACTTCCCTGGTTCTACTTTCTTGGGACCTATCTTTGAGCAAGCTGGCTATCCAGCAGGTGATATAGGGGTTTATACCCAATTTTGTTAGTTTGTCTACAAATTTGTTCAAATGCTTTGGCCACGTCAAGGTAAGCAACATGCACCATACTGCCCTCATCCATGCTTTAGTGACCTTCTCAAAGAAATCCACCAGGTTAAGTAGGCATGACCTGCCCTTGACAAAACCAAACAAAGATGCATCCAGTGTCTGAAGGTTTCCCATGTCGTTAATTATCATTTCCATGGCTTTATATGAGACTTGACTAGTCAAACTTACGAGTCTGTGGTTACCCAGGTGTGAAGATGTCCTGCCCTCGTACAGAGGGATGACAGCTGCAGTCCTCTATTCACTTGGCATGAAGCCTGTCTGTAGGCTGCAGTTAAATAGTGCTTCTAGTGGTTCAGACAGTATATATTTCATGCTATTAAGGAGGCATTCAGGGATATTACTGGGGCCTAGTGATGCAGCACTCCTAGAGGAGTTATGGTTGAGGGCATTTCCAGATGGTTGTCTTGGTTGTTTTTTTTTTTTTAGTTTGTTCTGCATATATTCTAGGTAGGTACAGCTGTCTGTATGCAGCCATTAACATGATTATACAGGATTTTCATAAACATTTCCACATAGGCAGTTGTGTTCTCAGGGTCTGGGAAGCTTGAGAGTTTGCTAGGGTGTCACTTAATAGTAGGAAGTTTGCCTTAGAATAATTCCTAAAATTTCCAGGGTTAGATGGGGTCCTGGATATTATTTTTAATTTTAAAGGAGACAGCTTTATGGCCTAACCTGACCAATGAGGACATTACACCACAGGAGTGCAATGTCTGCCCATGTCTGTGTGGTTAGATCAGGGATGTTAGCACCTTTAGTGGGTGTACAGGCTACCTGCAAAGTCCAGGAATCTCAGGGCCTACATATGTTTGGAGTCCTGCATGATTTCCAGCTTATACTGGGGTAATTAAAGTCACCCATGAATATGGTGTTGTGTAGAATGTGTTATGGGTTTTCAGATCATACTGGAGGACCAACAGCATGCAAGGATGACCAGCCTTGAGATGGTTGTTTTTGATGTTAAATCGAGGTATCTCCATCTTTTGTCTATTCCTGTGCAGTAGCTGATCTGCATGTGTGGAAAGACCCTGTAGCCCTGCACTGCTGGGGTGTACTCAGCAGCTTTAAACCAGGTCAACTACAAAGACATTTACATTCTTCATGGTGAGGAATGCTTTCAGGGAATGGAGTTCTTATTTAGACACCTGAATTTTCTTAGAGGGCACAGGTGCAGACTATCCCTGCTAAAGCTGCATAGTCTAGCAAGCATATCCTACCAGGTTGATAAAAATTGTTCCCACCTTTGAATGACAAACTAAGCCAATCATGAAAGTCAATTATCTTCTGTTTATACTGTGGCATCATCCTTGCAGAAGGTAGAATGCTGCTTAGTGCTAGGCTCATCATCGACCTGGGGCACCTATTCCAAGATCTCAAAAATGATTGACTTCAACAATTGACTTTGTTTCTGGTGTCTTTCCAAGGAAATCCAGTATCGGTCAGCCTGGATGACATGGTTGACAGGCCTCGTGGCTCTGCCAGAGATGGCCTCCACCTGTCACCCCTGGGGTTCTGGACCTTGGCCAAGGCTTTTGCCTCCCCCATTGTGCCTTTTTTAGGCTATGTCCCAAAGACGAGTCTTCCAACATGAAAGATCTGTCAAAAAGCAAATTGAAGGTCATGCTGCTCAATGCTGGGAGCCTTAATCTGAAAATGCACTCACTGGAGGCTCTCCTCACACTGAAAGATGCCAATGTCTGTGCAGTCACAGAAACTTGGTTCAGGGCTGTGGAGAGCACCCCTGCCTTACCGGACTATACCTCATTCCACACTTTTCAACCCTAAACTGAGGTTGGAAAGACTAAAGGTGGTGGAGTCTCTATCTTCATTAAAGCCAGGCACACCTCCAGACTGGTTTACCATCATGATGTACTGGAATTACTCCAGGTGCAACTGACAGCTGGCAAGACACCCATTCAAGATATAGCCAGCTATACACCCCCTCCATGTCTCAGCACATCCACTCCTGCTACCTGGACTTACTTGACTCCATCAAGGTACCCCCTAACATCCTGATACTTGGTGACTTCAACTACCCCACCATAGACTGGGCGAACTATTCCTACACTAATGCACTCACCAAACGATTCCTTGACTTCATCAGCTCTAATGCACTAGACCAGCTGGTCTCACCCCCCACAAGGGGAGATAAAATACTGGACGTGGTTCTCTCAAACATGGGTGACCACTGCACCACTTCCATAGTATGTACTTCCCTGATGAGATCAGATCATCACTATGTCTCATTCCAAGTTTCGATCCCACCCAAACCCTCCCCAGCTGTAACCAGGCTAAAAAAACTTCTCAAATGCTGACTACACCCTCCTAAGGGAGGGTATCTGCAGCTTCACCCCAATGCCCCCCCTCAGAGGATGCAGACAGCTTTGCTGAACAGTACACCAGTGCAGTATACAAGCACCTGTAACAACTGCATGGACTCGGCTATACCAAAGAGAACTAAAACCTGCTCCTCAAGGAAGTTTAAACCTGTCTGGTGGGCATTTTCTATCAACAGGCTTTACAACAAAAGGAAGAAACTGTTGTCCAAGGGTAAAAAGGAACAAATTCCAAATCAGAAAAACTCCCTCCTCTGCCTCACAAGCAAATTAGATCACTAGTGAAAAACTCCCAAGCCAATTATGAGTTGAAACTAGCCTCCAAAACAAAGGGAAATCACAAGTCCTCTTCAGTTGCGTTAGGAACCTCCATGGCAAAGCCAAAGTTTGTTTTGAATTAGCACTTAATGGTATCACTTACGCTGATCCTGCCGACTTAGTCAACCTACTAGCTCATAGGTTTAAAGCAAACTTCACCCCCTTATCGCCCTTTCAAAGGCCCAGTCGACATCACAGATACTTGTCCCACACATCACATCTCCGTAGATCAAGTTTTAAAGGCCCTATCCAAGGCAAACAACATAGCTTTCATGGGACCTGATAATATCCCAGGCTGTATTCTGCACCATCTCCAGCAAAAACTAGCTTAGTCACCGACCACCCTATTCCAACTACAGCCCAATTACAGGCTTCTTTCCAGCAGAGAAGAGAACCGCCATAGTCATCCCCTTGCACAAAGGTGGTGCTACTATTGACCCAGGAAACTATCACCCCATTAGCATGACACGTCTGATCTGTAAAGCCATGGAGCGAATTATTATGGATCTCATAAACAAGGACATAGGCAATCTCCAAACACTTGACCTCACCCAATTTGGATTAGTTAGGGGCAGATCTTGCCTAGTGAACCTAGTTGACTTCTTTGAGACGGTCACCAAAGCCCCAGATGAAAGTCAGTACATACAGCTTACCATGACCTGGCCAAGGCCTTTGACAATTCCCCACTCGGGCATAATTGAAAAGCTAACACAATTTGGTGTTAACCCCTATCTCATCAGATGGGTGGCCAACTGGCTCACAGAAAGGACCCACAAGGTCAAAACAGGTGCCACCACCTCCAACAGCACACCTGTCAGTAGTGCTGTTCCCCAGGGATATGTCCTGGGACACCTACTGTTTGGCATCTACTTCTCAGAGGTCCAGGCAAAGACCAAAGGCCTGTGGCTGACAATGTTTGCAGATGACTAAGTTGGATGCAGTCATTGACTCCCCAAATGACATTAACATAGTGCAAGAGGGTCTCACAGCTACAAATAACTGGTGCCAAAGTCATGGCCTTAAGTTAAACGCAAATAATGTATCATCATACCATTTGGCAAAAACACAGCCCCTACTGGTTATCACATCAATGGCAACCCCCTAAGCACACAACCCATGGTGAGAGACCTGGGTACTCAGGTTGACTACAACCTCACATTCAACCATCATGTGACGGCAGTGGTCAGAAAAGCCTTTTACTTGGTTCATCTCACAAGTAAAGGGATTGCATCCAGAAAAAAAGGTCATTACCTCTCTGTTCTCCTCTCTCATTAGAATTATAATTGAGTATAATGCCCCGTTTGGTATGTACCTCTCCAAACACCTGCACCAACTGGAAAGACCACAGAAATACCTCACAAAAAAGTCCATGGCTTCGAAAACCTGTCTTATGCGGACAGGCTCAAATCACTATCACTTTACTCAGTATCATACAGATTGCTCAAAGGTGATCTGTGTCTTGCCTACAAGGCAATATCAGACCCTGCCCTACTAGAGATGCTCCAGATCCGCAAGTCTAACCTCTCATGCATTACTCACTTGATAGGCCTAAATCTAATATGCGACATCAACAAAGCCTCCTGGAGAGACAGGTTTGTCTCCCAGAAACTGCCCAGTCTCTGGAATAGACTTCCCATACATGTCAAACATAGTACCTCACTGACCCCCTTCAAGCGCAATGTTGATGAGTGGATGGGAAATCACAAATTTGTCCAAGGGGTTCCAACTTTGTCCCTCATTGACAGGGCCGACAAGTGCTGACTGAGGTTTCTTTTTTAGGGATAAACTCTTGGCCAGGCTTGTAAGGGCCCCAGGGCCATTAGCCTAGCAACCTCCTATGATCAATGATGTCTCTTCATATAGCCCAGGGAGGTGCATCTCAGGTCATTTACAACCATATGGGCTATGACCTAGTCATGTTGATATCTGTGGTTCAATGACCAGAGTGCTCGCATAATCTGGCAAACTCACCGTGACACTCTCTTTACTCCACCTGATGAGTGGGACATCTGTCCCTTTCACAATGGAGTCCCCTATGATGAAAATATTGGGCTATGTGGGTGGCTTGCCTTATAGGCTTAAAAGTTGAGATGCCGTGAGATGTGGCTTTATGTGTTGGGGGTGGGTGTTGTTCTGGTAGTGGGCATTTGAGGTTGCTGAGAATACTTGTTGATACTTATTGTAAGTACATCATCTGGGAAGCCTTTGAGGATTAGGAAGATTACATTTAAGAGCCCCAATATATGTGGGTCTGTGTGTCTCGTCTATACGGTCCACGGTGGGTGCAGAACGTGTCTGTTTCTGATAACCTGTTTGGTATAAGCGAGTGAATATGACAGCCTTGCTTCCAGTGACATTGTGTAGCTATATTTTCTCACATACTATATCAATTTAAGTGGTTGTCAGTAAACATGAGACAATTGCTTCAGGATGCCCATATCCACCAAACTGGCTGCAAAGATAGAAGTGCATATCCATGGTTAAAGATCCTCGTTTCCATTGTAAGAACCTCAAGTTAGCCGATTAACTCTTGATCCATTTGAACCAGACTGTCTGTTTTACAACAAAATTAAAGGAAAACTCCACCTTCTCATATAGTTTAACAACTATTAGGTTGTTTTCTCTCTACAATATGATTCCAGTACTGTATAGGTACCTGAAACCCACTTGCACTTTATAAAACTTTCCATTTCCCACTTTGGTATCAAAGGAAGAGAGAGAGACCAGCCACTTTTTTCTTCTCACAAAAGTGGCAGAGGAATTTGTCTACAACTCCATGACATACCACAGACAAACTGAAATTTATAGTCAGGAGCTCAGGTTGCTGTAAACAAGACAAGAGAGGTGTGAAACTATTTTCCATTCTCTTTATTGCAGATTAACAGAACTTGCACCATTCACGGCTGCTTTCAATGTAGCCATGCCTTTCACAGCAAAACACAGCAATTAAATCAGTCAATGGTTCAAACACAGCTGTCAGCTCTTTTGACAGATTTACATAAACAGCATCACAGTATTGACATGCCAAGCCTTAAACTTTAAATGTTTGCTTATACTACTTTACATTTTAAGATGACTTAAAATGTAGCATCAAAAAGGTCTGGGACATTGAGAAAAGTTAGAAAATATTTCTTCTTGTAACGCTTGTAAAGTACAAGCACTTTTACCAAAGTGTAGGGGGAGAGGTTGTCAATTCATCCTGGACTACAAAAAGATACTTTGAACAAAGGCCTGCAATTTAGCAACTGTTTTGGCTGCAGCTGTACAATTCCTTAGTATACTATAAAACAAACCCTAAAACACACACAAATAAGGATCATTCAAGAAATAAAATAAGCAGTCCTGTTACAGACAGTATATAAGATGACAGTGACTGATATTAATCCCATTACATGCAAATGGGATGGGAGTACACCATTACTTCCTTATGTGTAGCATGACTCGTATAAAGCAGACGTGAAATGAATTATGAGAAAGAGAAAGACTTGAAGAAAAATAAGACCATGTTGAGAAGTCAAGCCACATTGACGGACATTTTGCAGAAAACATTAAAATTCTGTAAGAAGCGGTAAGAGTGATTTTGAGATGTTAAAATAATTCAGAAAACAGATAAAGGAAAACCCTGCCTTATAACTAAAAAAAAAAATCTATTTTTTTTTTACTCTAGGATCCCAAGGAGGGGATACCGGTTTTCTTTGAGGCTTAGTATGCAACAGCCTCATCAAAAACGTTTTCACATTAGATTGCACTGAAAGAGGAGATCCATGGACAGGTAAGCAAAAATGCCTGACAGATCTACCTTGACAGAATAGTAAGGACAAACTCAACAAAATTTAGAACCATAGAAACAGTAGCCATAAAAGGGTCCGGTCCAGATTCTTGTCTTAACATCAACTAGAATTTTTTTCCCCCATTCACTAATGTAGAATTTTCTAGTAGGAGGTTTTCTTGCTTCCTTTCATACTTGCTGCGCATCCTTAGAAAACTGTTGCCGAAATGGTATTAAGGGTATCATCCAAGGCAGTTAGTTGTAGTTGGAGGCAGGCTGTATCAATCACCCTTGTGCGAGTAGGTTCAGTCCGAGAAGAAGACTGTGGTCCATAACCTGACCATTTCCAGTAGAAGAATCACTGCTTCCTGGGCCAGGAGACAGACACCATTAGTAGGGGAAAGGGTAAAAGGCATACAAGAACATAGTGGTTCAAGGAAAAGCTAATGCATCCATTTTTCTAGGCCTTCTTGCAGGAGTCCTGAAGCAGAATTTTGCCAACTGATTGTTGTAACTGGAGGCAAAAGACCTAAGGTGTTACCCATAAGTGGATCAATTTCTGGAAAACACACTGATTTAGTTTCCATTTAAGAGTCTGTCCTGCTTGGCTGGTTTACCACAAAATTTTGTTCTGCCTCAATGAAAGGTACATATAAAGTATCCTATATCCTACGCTACCATGACTAGTCTGGACAAAAGGCAAGATTTGGTCCCCCTTGCCTACTACTTCAGTGTGGTGCTGTCTGTAATTACCTGTACTGGTCCAGGGGTCCATAGCGGATTGTGAATATTGAGAGCATTTATGACTGCCAACATGTCTTTTACTTTTGTGTTTTGGTCCGTGTCTTCTGTTTCAAGGACCCAGCACTAGGTGGTAGTCTAGTGACTGCAGTGGTGTCACTGCCTGCACTCCCTCATTCAGCAAAGGTATCGGTGGCAATAAGTATAGTCAACTGTGCAAGGGAATTCTTTTTCCTGTGGAGGGTTTTTCAGGTTCACCAGGAGAAACTCTCTGAAACAAAACATGCCTGACAAAACTCATGAAAAACTTGCACTGGTGAATAGGATTTTTTAAACTCTTATGTAGATGCCTCTTTTTTTAAACTTGTCAGTTCTCTACATACGTCCTGTTTGGGATCTTCTGAAGGTCTACTGAAGATCTTCTACCATTAGTGGTGAAAAGTGAAGAGCTGGTTCCCCTTAAAGTCTCAACTTTTCTGTCCAAGTCAGACATAGGGTTATTTTCCTTTAAATTTTTAACTTTTTTCTCTCTCAAGCTTTACCTCCATAGTCTTATAAAATCTTACAGTGTCACTACATTGTCACAAATACTGTGCAGTCACATGTCAAAAAATGCATTACTTTGGAACAATTTGTTTTCAGGCTTGTTTGTAGACTTCAGTATTCAACAATGAAATGCTCATGTGAATAAGACGGTTTCTGACAAATGAGTAAGAAGCTAATCTTTTAATATAGTTATCAACAGAAAAATATGTCCAAAATGACCACAAACTACATGTGATCATAGTGCAGTGGAGCCTCACTGAGATAAGAGGCATATGCAAGGATATACTCAACAACTAAAGACATCTACAGCAAACAGCCAATCTACATTCTAAACTCAAGATTAAATCTACCTACACATTCTAATGCAAAGCCCAAATAGACCAGCACAAAAACCCATCATAGCCCTAAGATAGGATTTACACAGACAAGTAATTCTCCCTCACTTACCTTTACGTTTTAAAAAGCTAAAGGTGCGAAAAAACGCAGTTGAATAAGAAGAAACAGGCAATTTTGGGTCCGCTTCGCCTATCAGCTCTGCAAACTCAGTCCCAGGCAGATCAATTAACCGTGTAATGTTGCTGACAACCAATTCCATAAATACATCAGGCTTTTCGTGTTTCAGCTTTTCCACAAAGAAATCTGGATTGAAAATAACTGGCTGGCTCCGAAGAGAGGATTCATTGCTAATGACAATGTTACAGATGGTGTCCCTGATATAAAAAAGAAAAACAAAAGCTAAATATATTTTGACTTTTAACCTTAGATGACATGATAATTCAAAATTTCTCAGTGATCTGAAGTATGAAGCAAAGTATCAAAATAAAATTATTAGTCCAAATTTTTCCAGTTGTACAACAGTAAACATTTTTTTATCAAATCATACAACTTATACAGCAGTATACCCTTTCTCAGTCAACATTCAATATGAATGTATGCATTGCAGTTTTAGCTAGGCAAATTTAATTAAAAATGACGAGTGCAGATTTACTGTACATTCTAAACAAACCAATTTAACAAAGAGAAGAGCATAAAAAATGCTAAACATAAGCACAAAAAATACTGAAAAGCAAAATGCATGTAATGTCAGTTCAAGATAAAACAAACTCACCTTTGGTGGAATTGCAGAGGACAGTGTGGTGATACAATGTTAAAGATCTGGAGATGGGGCCTTGAGCACTCAGCATTATGAGTAACGGGGATGGCCTAAGGCAGGATGACAGAGCTTTAGGTGTCAGGCTGACGAAGCCTTAATAGTCTTAGAGGTGATGAAGATCATACTCTCAATGCTAGATTAGTGGTTCTCAAATAAGGTGGTGTCAGAAGATTAGAGAAAAATGCACAGCAGTGGTCTCAATCTCAAATGGCTCTAGTGTTGGATAACAACTTTACTAAGCCAAGGGCAAAAAAAAAAAAAAAAAAAAAAGCCTTCAGGGAGGGGAATCCCAGAAAAAGTCACACACTCAAAGTGGGTACCTCATACGCCTGCACATGTCATTTACCACATCATTCAAACCTGATATATAGAGATGCGCGAATCACTTTATATATGAAATATCTACTCAGTACAAGAACTCTGCTGAGTAGACGCAGTCATACTGCTACTTCCTGTAGAACAAAACAAACCAATAGTAAGAGCAGTCACATTCTATTGCTTTTGCTATTGGTTTGTTTTATGCTCCAAGAAGTCTCTGCTTCTTATTTATTGGCTCCCAAGTCACGCCAATGAGACAGAAGCTGCTATAGGCATTTAGCAATGTGATTTGTATCAGAGTATGACAGGATTATTTTTTTTTAAACAAAAGCAGGCTGGATTTTGGAAAAGCTCTATGGGCTGGACTAAAAGTAACAACAGGTCACAAATAGCCCATGAGCCAGAACTTTGATACCTATAATCTACGGTACTTAAGAAATGATACACCAAATTATACTGGTTCTGTGGCATACAGGAATAAATCCTAAATGTGTCAAGTTTGACCAGGGTAGAAGGAAGTGGCACAATCCAGCTCAGTAGCCCTTGCTGAACTGCTCAAACAACATTTGGCCACAGGACCATGTATTGTGGGGTTGACATTTCAAGCCAGTGATGATAGCCCCCATAGGAATGTGTGTGGAAGCACACACGTGCCAGGGGGAGGGCACAGAACCTCTCTACAGTGATAGGGGTTCCCTCCACATCCAGCAGGGATTGGGAATAAAAGACCTAACCACAAAGCCCTTAATGGCTACAGAGGAAGACAGAGGATGGTCAGCAGACAACAGGGAAGAAATAAGATAAAACTATTAAGTGAAACATGGAAGGAGGTAGGGAGATAAAAAAAAAAATCAATTTAAGCAGAAAAATGGCAAGGCAAGTGTCCAAAAATAAAGACAGACTATTCAGTTAAGAAGGGTGATGAAACATTTTTGTAGCTTGTGTGTGGGGGGGGGGGGGTCGAAAGAAAAGGACTGTGGGGAAAAAAGGATGGTCATTGACTACTTCTGTTCAGTAAGAAGCAAAAGAAAGAAAAATAATTTATCAAATCTAACAGAGTGACAAGGATGATGCGACAGATCATAATTTTAAAGAAGTAGACTTTTAGAGCAAAAAAGAAAGTAAAACATAGGTGCAGAAGGAAATAAGATCTACTGAGATTCACCTTAAAATTCTCAGAACTGGTAGGAAAATTGTTGCTGTAACATCAACAACCAGGCGAGAGAACGGAAGTGAGCAAAGCTCCTAACAGATAAACACGGAAAACAGAAGATTATATGAATTAATAAGAGAAGGCCATGACACACAAAAATGCAGGCATAGTGGTCTGACCACTGTCATCTACATAGTTGTTCACATTAAAACCTATACACTACTGGACATAATTTCTTTATAACTGACATTACAGATGGACTGGAAGTTTGCCTTTTTAGTTGAAGGCATCATGTAAGCAAGCAGATGGAGAAATCTCATTTGGCAAAACTCAAAAAAATTGTCTAAAATTCAATACATATTAATACTTTTACACAGCAAATCCCCAAATAATTAATATATATATATATATATGTGGGTGGGGGGGTACAAGCAACAACATACAGAGGAGATAGTGAACTTCGCTATAAAAAGTAACAGATGCTCTAAAGTTAAGCAAGGAGTGTGAGAGCAGGGCGGGCAGAATACTGGGATCTATAAGGAGAGATCCCAGGCAGGACGCTGATTATTATTCCGCTAAAGAGAGTCAGCTGATTTAGTGTACTGTATCCATTTGTGACGACCTTAACTTTCTACAGGCATGGATCAGAGTGAGGCGCTTCAGGAGAAGGCAACAGAATACAGTCTTCAAATATGACTAACAGCATACCTGGTACAGCATTAAAGAAAGATGGCAAAGGAGGGCAGTGAAGTACTTCAGTAGTATCACTACACATTTTAATAAATACATCACAAACAGATTAGAATAAGATACAACACTGATGGCTCAGGGGAGACAGGACACACCATTTCAGAGAATGAACAGATGAGGATTGAAGTGGTCTGAGTGAAGAGGCAGTCCAGTCAAAACAGGTGCAGAATGAGGTAAGATAAAGCTATTTAGTCAGTCAAGCAATTTATCTAACAGGTAGGGTAACTGTCACTAAAAGAAGCCAACTGGCTATTTGCCAGCAGAACCTAAGTTTCTACCAGAGGTCCTATTTAAATTGTCAGATTGGAGGTGCAGAGAACAAAATTGTCTAATCCTGGGATATTTCTAAAGAAGAGTGGAGTGGGATGGGGAACAATGCCAACAACTGGGTCCAGCTCCAGCACGCTAGTTACTGTGGACTTATCCAAGCTTAACCCTAAAAATACTGAAACTGACATTTGGAAGACTGGTGTAAGGTACTTGATGAAGTTGTGGCAAGAAAGCATTTCTGAAAACTTGAAATCAGCACTGGTTACCTGTGAAGAAAAGTAGGCAAAGTTGACGTTGATCATAAAGGAGTGCTCAGCTAAAAACTTTGGCATGTGTGTGAAGAAAATGTAATACCCCAAGAGAGAGACTCCTGAGCAGAGTTGAAAACCCAGATGGACAAAAAAAATATTCAACCTTATTGCTAGAAATTAGACTAGAAAACTTAAGAAACTTGACATCAAATAGTATAAACTTTAAAAGCAACCAGGATTCCAGCAATTTCCTTCAATATCCGTTTATATGCTGTCCAGTTATGTACTGTGTGGTTAGTCAAGAAAAACAAGTAAAATCAATCTCTACTGTTGCTGACCACAAAACAAAAATACAATTAGATAAGCTGCAAGTTCAGTAATTACAAACACATCAGTGAAAGTTTCAAAATAACTGGCCTTACACCATGTCAAAACTCTAGCAAAAGGATACTTACAGTAACGCAGCAAGCTTTTTCAGAGTCATTGTGCCCTCCTCACTCCAAACGACAGACTTTCAAGCCGCACTCTCCTCGCAAACACAAGAGTGAACTTGAAGCCGTGCTGAGCAGCTCTGGCAAATACCAGTCATACTAGACAATACAATGGTGTTTTGTTCATGATGCAAAGGAACTTAGCAATTATCACAGCAGTGGAAACAGTAGCATATACAATATCAAGGACTTCAAGATTTGTGAAGAAAAATAAAGTTTTTTTTTTTTATTTCAGAATGTCTTCATACCAAAAGTTTGCATCATTTCTACCCACCAAAATAAAAGCTAAGTTAATAAAAGTAAGACTATAATTGGACCAGTCTAGGTTAACAGCAAAGCACTAGATAATAAACAACAAATTACTGGCACTTGCATTTCTTCATGGTCGAATCACTGCATAGCAGTGTTCACAAACAGGGCTACATAAGGATTTTAACAAGCAGCTTTATAAAGTTACTCTAGCTAGTCAGCAACGTGTGTGTGTGTGTGTGTGTGTATATATATATATATATGTATATATATATATATGTATATGTATATGTATATGTATATATATATATGTATATGTATATGTATATGTATATATATATATATATATATATATATATATATATATAGTAGAAACCACCAAGCCCCAAAAATATGTAGAATCCACAAAAGCAACGAACCGTGGTAGTAGGCGTGTGAAGGACAAATACGTATTCCAAGTCAACCAAGTATAAAATACCTATAAAGTCCTGTAAAACCACTTCCGTATTACAGAGGCTACAAGCTCATTACCAACCACCTTGTCGCCAAATATTGTAGATGGTAGCTGCAATAATCGTATCAGACCAACCTCCGTGTATCGTGTGCTCAAGCTATAACCCACTGTTGTACCATAAAAAATTGTCAAACTGCTTCCTTATACAAATCCAAAATGAGAAGAAAACGAAAACCATTCGGTTCAAAATCCTTTAATCGTAAGCGCTTTCACGGCTGTAAGAAGCCGCTTCATCAGACAAACAACAATGCTCTGTGAGAGCGCCAATTTTAAAAAGATTCAAAACAAAAAACAGTTCCTACCAATTTCCGGGTGTGCTGCGCGAAGGCGCTTAAAGTGACAGTGCAGTGAATATGTGAAATCAAACAATTCCTTATAACATTATTAAAGAATCAACTATATATACAAATAACACTTGAATTAAAAACTTAATGAAAAAACAATATGTAAAAACTGGAGGTATCATAATGTCTGCCAGACATACCTGCAACACCGGATCATCCCATCTCCTATGTAGATCCGTAGGCTCAAATTTAAATAACTAAAACCAACGTCCATAACATCGCTAAAGGCAATGTGTAAGGATACGGACGAGTATGCTAAAATAGCATATATATGGGTGTGAAAAGGTCTTAAAGACCAACCTAAAAACAACAAACATATTGGAAATGTCTATATTACGCCAATATATGCATAGGTATATAGAAAATATAAACAATTTCACTACCATGACAAATATAATAAATATAAAAATACAAAAAAAGGGGGAAAGAACCACAAAGACATAGATACTGGAAAGTGCTATATCATATCCTTAACTACATAAATATAAATAATCTATAGTATATACATCTAAAGAACTACATATTTATAAAGAATAAATACACACTAATAGACTCTAATCTGATTGCATAGGAATACCTTGTAACAAATACATAGGATAAAATAAATGTATTGGACATGAATCTAGCACAGTCTAACCGATACGGGCTATGGCAGACAAGAATATTAAAATAGTAAAATAGCATATGCAGCATCAAATATATTGTACTAGCCTACTAGAGGTACAATTAATTACCCAAGGGTGCAGAACCTTATGTATAGAGAAACTACAATATAAGGCTAACAATAAATATTATGTTAAAGAATGGTTTAAAGCAAAGATAGCAGATAATTCAAAAGCCTCATTAATTGTATGTCCATAAATAAATACTAGAAAGTGCTGTATCATATCCTTACATAAATGTGAATAGTCTATAGTATATACAACTAAAGAACTACATATTTATTAAAAATATAAGGAATAAATACACACTAATTAACTCTAATCTGATTGCATGGGAATTCCTTGTAACAAATACATAGGATAAAATAAGTGTGCTGGACATGAATCCAGCACAGTCTAACCGATACAGGCTATAGCAGACAAGAATATTACAATAGCATATGCAGCATCAAATATATTGTAATAGCCTACTAGAGGTACAATTAATTACCCAAGGATGCAGAACCTTATGTACAGAAAAACTACAATATAACGCTAACAATAAATATTATGTTAAAGAATAGTTTGAAGCAAAGATAACAAATAATTCAAAAGCCTCATTAATTGTATGTCCATGAATAGATGCAAATATATGTATATATATATATATATATATATATATATATATATATATATATGTATATATATATATATGTATATGTGTATATATATATATATATATATATATATATATACATACATATATATATATACATATATATATATATATATATATATATATATATATATATATATATATATATATATAGGATACACACACACACGTGAGTAAAAAAAATAATAAAGACTGCAAAAAAAAAAAAAAGATTTGGTTCACACTGAAGGTGGAGAGTAAGGGGCAAATATTGCCAATATACTGGCCGACAGATTCAGTGCCAACTTTATCCCTCTCCCCCCCCAAAGGACCAGTCACAATACCAGTAGATTGCCAGGCACCCTTAATTACTGCTGCACAGGTTAAAACAGCACTGTCCAAGGCCAAGGATACAGCTTCTATGGGACCCTGACAATATATCTGGCTATGTTATACATGAACAATAGAGTGAACTCGCACCTCACCTGTGTGCCCTATTCAATAAAAGCCTCACCTCAGGCTTTTTCTCTACCGAATGGTGCACTGCTACAGTCATCACTTTCCACAAAGGAGGAGCGAATACAGACCCTGGGAACTACCACCCCATTAGTCTGATGAGCCTGATATGCAAAGCTATGGAATGCATCATCATGGACTTAATAAACAAGGATACAGGTATTCTCCAAACTCTGGATCCCACACAATTTGGTTTTGAGAAGGGTAGATCATGCCTGCTCAACCTGGGCTCACAGGTGGAATCCACAGTGTGAAAGTAGCTGACTCAAGTGAGACTACCGACCAGTCATGAGTGGAGTCCCACAGGGTTTGGTCCTGGGTCCTCTCCAATTTGGTATCTACTTCTCTAAAGTCCAGACCAACACGAATGGACTCTGGCTGACTAGGTTTGCAGATGACTGCAAGTTGGGAGTTATTATTAACTCCCCAAGTGATGTTGACATCCTAGAGAAAGGTCTCACTGAGACCAACGACTGGTGTCAGAACCATGACCTTGAGCTCAATGCAAAAAAATTTGCCAACCCCTTTGGGGAAAAACTCGGTTCCCATTAATTACCACATCAATGGTAGTTCACTATTCACTGAACACAGAAGGCATTATAAGAGATGTGGGAACACAGGTTGACAGCAACCTCTCTTTTGACCACCACACTGCCACTGTGGTCAGAAAGTCCTTCTATGTGGCACATCTCATTACTAAGAGTTTTGCATCCAGGAAGAAAGAGGTAATAGTCTCCCTCTACTCTTCCCTCACTAGGACAATCATTGAGTACACTGCCCCATTTGGCATGTACCTCACTAAACACATGCAACAACTGGAGAGGCTGCAAAAGTACCTCACAAAGAGGATCCTAGGCCTTAAACATTTGTCCTATATGGACAGACTGAAAAAACTCCAACTATTCTCAGTCTCATATCGCCTACTTAGAAGCGATCTCTGCTTGACTTACAATGCCATGTCTGACCCAGCTCTGTCAGAAATGCTACATCTAAAGAAATCCCAATCCCTCCACACCACACGCTAGAGAGACCTCAACCTCATTACCACAATCAACAGAACGTGCTGGAGGGGCGTGTTCATAACCCAGAGATTGCCCATGCTATGGAACAGATTTCCCATACATGTCAAGCAGAGTACCTTACTGGCCCTCATCAAGAGAAATCTTGAGGAGTGGATGGGAAATAGAAAATTCACCCCAGGGATCACACCAGTGGCTTTACTCGAAAGAGGCACTGGGAACTAAGGTCGGGTGGCATGATGCCAGGGTAATCCTATGGGCTAGGCTTGTAAAGGCTCCAGGGCCATTAGCCTAGTACACACCTATGAACAAGGAAGGAAAGCAAGGGTGGGGCAGCTAAAGGATGTTAACTGCACATACAAAGGCCAAACCAGACAAGCAATCTTTTCTTCTGCTGTCAGCGAAATTTAATGAAATTTAATAGAACATAACTTTCCATGCAGATAATATAGTTCCTACAGGTCATAAAAGGTTCCATCTCTGCAAACGCAGTGTGCCATCCCTCCCACAACACACATGTGCATCATTAAGAGGGCATTGTTAAAAGCACCTACACTTAGTTCTACAACTTATTTAACCTACCTGATAAGTGCAAGTAATGCAGAAATAATAACAAAGGCCAACAGTACAATACAATGCAAATTATGCCACTGTAATATTGAGTTTTCCAGCGAAAAAGCTCAGACAAGGTTAAACTATACATCATCCACCACAATCAGAAACAGCCATATCAGAATGCATATACGTTATAGGTAGGTACTAGGCTATCGGCCCTGGGGCCTATACAAGCCCAGACAAAAAGGTACCCTGGCTTACCACCCAAGAAAATTATTTTCCTGTGCCACTGTCGAGCCACAGAAGTGATCCCCAGGGTGAATTTCCTATTTCCCATCCAATCATCAAGATTCTTCTTGAAGACTGCTAATGAGGAGCTTTGTTTGATATAGATAGGTAGTTTATTCCAGAGTATGGGAAGTCTCTGGGACAGGAATCTGTCCCTCCGCATTGTTCGGTTTATTGTGGTGACAACGTTTAGGTCCCTAGAGCGTGTAGCTTGGAGGGATTGGGATTTCTTTAAGTGGAGCGTGTCCAACAGCTCTGGGTTTGACATAGCTTTGTATGTTAGGCAGAGATCACCTATGAGTAGGCAATATACGAAGGAGTAAAGCTGGAGTTTTGAGACTGTCTGCGTAGGGCATCTGTTTGAGGCCGTTAATCCTCTGTGAGGTATTTCTACGGCCTTTCCAGTTGTTGTAGATGTCATGTGAGGCACATACCAAAAGGGGCGTCGTACTCTGTAATGGGTCTAATGAGTGATGAGTAGAGGGGAACAATGACCTCTTTTTCTGGATGAGAAACTTTTAGGGATGAGGTGTGCCACATAGAAGGATTTCCTGACTACTGTGGTGATGTGATTATCAAAGGAGAGACTACTGTCCACCTGTGTCCCAAGGTCTCTTATCACACTTTCGGTGTTAAGTATACTACCGCCTATGATGCAGTTCATGGGTACAGAGTTTTTACCAAAGGGGATGACAATGCACTTTTTGGTATTGAGCTTGAGGCCATGGCTTTGACACCAGGCATCTGTCTCAGTGAGGCCCTTTTGTAGGATGTCCACATAGTTTGGAGTTTCGATTATGGCTCCCAGTTTGCAGTCATCTGCGAACTTCGTTAGACAAAGACCTTCTGTGTTAACCTGTACTTCAGAGAAGTAGATACCAAATAGGAGAGGATCCAAGACTGAACCCTGTGGTATTCCACTTGTCACTGGTCTGAAGTCGGATTTGGAGTCTGCTACTTTCACAGTGTGGGTTCTGTCAGTGAGCCAGTTGGCAAACCATCTTGTGACATAGGGATTTATATCTAGTTTAGTGAGTTTATCTATAATTCCGGAGTGGGGGATGGTGTCGAAAGCCTTGGCAAGATCTAGATAGGCTGTGTGAACCACCTTACCCTCATCTACAGCTTTGGTGACTGCTTCAAAGAAGTCTATCAGGTTTAGAAGACATGATCTGCCTTTTACAAACCAGAACTGGGTGGGGTCCAGAGTTTGGAGATTACCAATGTCTTTGTTTATAAGTTCCATGATGATACGTTCCATGGCCTTGCAGACCAGGCTCACAAGGCTAATGGGGCATTAGTTCCCGGGGTCCATATTGGCTCCCCCCTTGTGGAGTGGGAAAACCATTGCTGTGCGCCCTTCAGCAGGCACAAAGCCTGAGGTGAGGCTATGATTGAACATGGTACTTAGGTGGGGTGCCAGTTCATTCTGTAGTTCATGTAGAACGCAGCCTGGGATGTTGTCTGGTCCCATGAATGCTGTGTTCTTGGTTTTGGAGACTGTGGTCTTTACCTGTGCAGCCGTAATTACAGGAACTTTGCATTCTTCCAGTATAGAGATGTGCTCTTTAGGGGGTGAGAGGGGGGTAAAGTTAGCACTGAACCTATCTGCAAGGATGTTTGCAATATCAGTTGGGTCTGTATATTTAGTGCCATTGTGCTGTAACTCATAGCAGATCTGAGTGTTGCCATTGAGATTCTTGACATAGCTATAGAATGCTTTGTGACTGTCTTTAGAAATCCGTGACGATTTTGTTTTCATAACTAGCTTTGGAGGATTTTAGCAGGGATCGCAGCTTCTTACCGAGGCTGACCAGGATGCTCATCCACTCTCCGCCGATTGCCTAGTACCTACTCTCTTTTGCATCAGTTTCTTCCTTCTGTTGTACAGTTTGTTTATGGCAGGGGACCACCAGATTGGCTTCCTTTTTTTGGAGGATAGCGTCTTGGTTCCGTTTGGGATAGCACGATCCATGCACTCGTGTAAGTGCTTATAAAGTGCAATTGTGTAGGATTCAGTAGTCGTAACTGTATTGTCCATCTGCATGGGTGTTATGAAGTTCACCACTTCTGTCTTAAGCATGACGTTGGCTTTGGAGAAATTTTTTACCATGGTTTCCTTAATGGGGGGTGGGGGCAGGATGTGGATATCTAAGGTAATTAGCTTATGGTCGGATCAGACCAATGAGGCGTCGACTTCAGGTGTGGAACACTGGTCACTCATGTTGGTAATGACTAGATCTAGGATACTGTTACCCCCGTTGGGGGTGTGGATAAATTGATCCAGGGCATTGGAGTTTATGAATTCCAGAAAGCATTGAGTGAAGGAGCTGGTACACGAGTAGTTTTCCCAGTTAATGGTGGGGTAGCTGAAATCACCCATTAGGGTGTTTGGTTGAACCCTAATATTTTCCAGTACATCAAGAAAAGAGGAGTGGGAATCCTGGGGCATGGTGGGTGATTTGTAGCAAGCTACAATTTGGATTGCAGTTTTGCCCAGAGTTAGTTGCACTTGGATAACCTCGGCTGCATTATGCTGAGCAACTAGCCTGGAGGTGTGGATACCCTTAATGAATATGGACACACCTCCACCTTTGGTGTTCCGGTCCAGGTTACATGGCCAAAAAGTGTGGTATGAGTTATAGCCTGGTAGTGCAGGGGTGCTCTCTGGAGCCTTGAACCAGATCTCAGTCACTGCACAGATATCGATGTTCTGCAATTTAAGGAGTGCCTCGAGTGAGTGCATTTAGAGATTTAGACTTCTAGCATTGAGTAGCATCACCCTCAGTTTTTGCTAGCCTGTTCCTGTTACGGTGGAGAATTTGTCATTTGAACCTTGCCTAAAAAAAAGCACTATAGGGGTGGCAAGAACCTTAGCCAGCATCCGGAATCCCAGGGGTGACAGGTGCAGGCCATCTCTGGCAAAGCATCGTGGTCTGTCGACCATGTCATCCCAGGCAGGCAGATACTGGATCCCTTTAGAATGACACCACAAGCTTAGCCAATTGTTGAAGTCAATTATTTTGTCCTTGTACTGCTGCATCATTCTGGGTGATGGCAGAATGCTACTCAGGGCTAGGGTCATACCTGCCTGGGCTACAAGATCGGAGAGCTCTTCCATGATTCTTTCCATGTAGTCCATGGTGGTACATCTCGGGTCTTTCACACCAACATGGACAATGACAGAGTCATATTTGTACTTGTTGTGGAGTGACCAGAGTGCGTGGGTTATTTGACGGATCTTGGCACCCGACAGGCAGCTGACAGTAACCTTTCTCCTTGTTTAGCCTGGTGAGTGGGACATCAGTGTGCCTGACTATAGAGTCACCTATGACTAGTGTGCTGGGTACATTGTTTTGCCTTATTGGCTGTGGTTGAGTGGCACACCGAGTCTGCGGGCTGTGTGTCATTTGGGTTGTGCTGGGTGGTGGAGGGTGCTTGCATTTCTGCTTTGGAGGTGTCTGTTGCTTGAGCAGATTATTATTGAGTGCCTCCGCGAATGTTTTTTTGTTTCTGTGTGTGGATTTTGATGGTGTAGACTTAGTGAGACTATGTGATGAGTGTGGTGTGGTGCAAGTGTTTACCTTCTCCTCTTGCCTGGCAAGTTCAGTCTTGGTTGGAGAGAGCTTTACCTCCAGTTTGGCTAGATAAGTGCATCTCTCACAGGTGTAGTGTTGGGTGGTAGGAGGAGAGGGTTGTCTGTGTACATGAGGCAATTTATACATTGCCCCACGATGCCCAGATTCATCAGATAGACAGGAGAGAACACTGGGAGCTGACCCTTGGACATGCCTGAATAAAAAAATATTTTCCTCTAGATAAGTGAGGAAAATGAGTACAAGAGTTGTTTTTCTCTAAGCAAGTGAGGAAAGTAAGTACCAAAACAGTTTTTCTCTAGGTAATGAGGAAGGTTGAGTGCTGTAGTACTACTCTCACCTTCACTGTTCATAGTACTACTGCACTGCCAGTACCTTTCATTAACCTTACAGCTTATATGCAAGTTAGCTAACCAACTCTGTAATTACGGAGTCTTTCTATATAACCAACTCAGAGTTTTAACCTGCTCTCTTAGCTGTCAACAGTATGCGTTAGTCTTCAACATCTGTATCATCGTAATCCTGCTGCAACGGATTAATCTTGCTCTTATATCAACTTAATCCTGCTCTTAACTACACCACCAAAGAATTGCATCTTAAAACTGCTTGCTCATCCCTCTATATACATACTTCCAGTTAATGTATATTATTCTTTCTTTTTTAATTGATGTTAAGTACCTGATCTCTAAATCTATGTTTTTAATGCTCTTTAGTCTTGTAAGAATACTCTACAAGTTGTTTACAAATGTGTTCTAGGATTACAAATATATTGTTCTTATGCCATGTTTATGTTTTTCCATCAATGTTGGAGCTTTTCTCCCCGGGCCTCCACTGAAAATGGACATATATCCAGTTGGACTAGCCCAGTCAACAAATGTAAAATAAACAAATAAATAAAAATAATAAAATTAGTAGGTTATTTAGTGCTTACAAGTTCTTAAGTGCTGATCATGAATAAGCAAATTCAAGTGCTAAAACTAAGAATCTGTATCTGGACTAAACTAGTTACAGGAAAGGGGGGAAACAAGTGCAAATGCAGTTTTTTAAATCAGAAAGTTGAGAGACATGGAAAAACTGCCAAAACGGCCAATAACTACAATTTCTGGGCCAGAACCACTCCTTATGTGGTAGATAGGTTTCCTAGTGCTTACCACTCCCACAGATAAGCTAGGCGGCTTCCCTCCAACACACAAAGCTTGGAGGGGCTCAGAAGCTTACATACAGTCCTGGATACAGCAAATCTGAATCTGGACTACACTAGTTACAGGAAAGGTAGGAAACAGGCTTAGATTTATATATATATATATATATATATATATATATATATATATATACACACACATACACACACACACACACACACACACACACACACACACACACACACACACACACACACACACACAGAAAAGTAGCTAAAAGGTACAGTTGTGTACACTTACCATAAATGTAGATGTTAGAGTGTGTATTCACTGTTGCAGTCATTACATTTGGGTAATCCTGCTGGCAGGTTGCCCTCAGCCGGCCTGAATTCCAAAGTCTTGGGTCCTGCGTCGGCCGCTGTCGCCCCATCTCTGACGTCAGGTTTATAAAATATGCGGCCAACGCCATTTTCTTTAGTTTTCCTTGCCCCAGATGTCAGGTGCCCCCTAAAAGGGTAGCCAAAATTTATGTGTGCATATATATATATATATATATATATATATATATATATATAAATACATGCACCAATATAAACATTACCTTCATCTACAAGCAAATACACCACATAGGTTGTATAAATCAGAGAAGGAAAGGTAGGTTCCATCAGAAGAAAGGGGGATGGCGGGTGGGTAACCTGGATTGCAACAGTGAATACACTCAAACATCTACATTTATTAAGTGCACACAACTGTACTATATTCTTCGTATTTCACTGTTGCAGTCATTATATTTGGGTAGAGTCCCAAAGCTAAGGTTGGGAGGCTGGAGCTAAACAGCATTAGGAGCGGCTATGGGGCCCTGCAGAACTGCAGTGGCAAAGCCTGCCCTGGATTTAGAGTAAAATGGCAGATGATAGTGCTTTGTAAAGGTGTGCACTGAACTCCAAGTAGCAGCCTTTAAAATGTCCTTGGTAGGTACTCCCCTGAGAAAGGCTGCTGAAGTGGCTGCAGCTCTGGTCGAGTGTGGCTTAATGCCCTTAGGTACTGGCTTGCCATGGTGTACATAGCAGAAAAGAATGCAGTGGCCTATCCACTTTGAAAAAGTCTGCTTTGAGATGGCCTTTCCTTGTGATGCTGCAACATATGCCACTAGTAATTGCTCTGCCTTTCTGAAAGCTTTGGTTCTGTCCAAGTAGACTCTAAGCTGTCTGTGTACGTCCAAAGAATGCAGAATTCTCTCCCCCTTGTTCTGTGGATTTGGGTAAAAGGTTGGCAGGTGAATAGTTTGGTTGAGAGCCACACTGGACACCACCTTAGGCATAAATGTTGGGTTTGTCCTCAGAGACCCTGCCTGGATAAAAAATGATGAAGGGTTCCACGGCCATGAGAGCCTGTAGCTCTGAAACTCACCTTGCAGAAGTTATTGCTAGGAGGAGAGCTGTTTTCCCAGATAAAAACTATATATCAGCAGCAGCTGCTGGCTCAAAATGAGGCAGAGTCCACGGCCATGAGTGCCTGTAGCTCTGAAACTCACCTTGCAGAAGTTATTGCTAGGAGGAGAGCTGTTTTCCCAGATAAAAACTATACATCAGCAGCAGCTGCTGGCTCAAAAGGAGGCAGAGTCCACAACCATGAGTGCCTGTAGCTCTGAAACTCACCTTGCAGAAGTTATTGCTAGGAGGAGAGCTGTTTTCCCAGATAAAAACTTTATAATCAGCAGCAGCCGCTGGCTCAAAAGGAGGCAGAGTGAGTTTTTCCAAGACATAGTTGAGGTCCCATGCAGGCATTGGTGTTCTCCTTGGAGGTCTTAAATTTTTGGCTCCTCTGAGGTACTGCTTCAATAAGGGGTAAGAAAAGATTGATGGCTCTACATTGTAATAAGCCGAAATGGCAGAGGCATGAAGTTTGATAGATGAAAAAGATAGGCCTTTGTCCAGCATCTCAGTTAAGTATTGTAAAATTTGAGGAATATTTGGCACAGCTGTATCAGTTCCTAGTGCCTGGTTCCAAGCACAGAATCTCTTCCATTTTCCAGCATAAGATTTTCTTGTACTAGGCCGTCTGGCTTCCAAAATGACATCCATCACAGCTTTACAGAGAGGTGTGTTTTGTATGACTACATTATTAGCCATGCTGTCAGGTTTAAAGTTCCGAGTTGGCTGTGTAGGATCTGACTGTTTTGCTGGGACAGTAGCCGAGGTATTTGAGGTAAGGCCAAACTGGGCTTTGAGACAAGCTCCTTAGTAATGGATACCAGTGCTGGCGAGGCCAGTATGGGGCAATCAGCATCATCCTTGGCTTCTCCTGTCTGACCTTTAGGAGTACCTTTGGGAGGAGAGGCAGAGGGGGAAATGCATATACTGATAGGGCGCCCACTTTCCATGCTTGTCTGTGATAAATCCTTGTGCAAAATCGTTTTAGTTGGTAGTTGTGAGCGAAGGCAAATAGATCCATGTCCGGGCATCCCCATTTTTTTATTATCATGCTGAAGACTTGTGGGTCCAGGTGCCACTCGTGGGGATCCATGAGGCTTCTGCTTAGTCCGTCTGCCAGAATATTTTTCCTTCCTGGCAGGAATTGTGCCTGCAGGTGTACTTGGTAAGTCAATGCTGTGTCCCACAAAGTCATGGCTAGTCTGCAAAGGGGGTAAGAATGTGTCCCCCCTTGCTTGTTTATATACCACATAACCGTGGTGTTGTCTGTCTTTATCAGTAGTTGTCCTGGATGAAGTAGGTCCTTGAAGGCTGTCAGGGCATTTTGAACTGCTAGCATCTCTTTTTGATTGATATGTAGATGCATTTGGTTTGAGGTCCATGTGTCCTGAATGCATCTTCCTGTCATGTGGGCCCCGCAGGCATAATCTGATGCATCCGTTGTTAGCGTCTGCCTGGCTGGCGGTACTGTGAATGGCTGTCCCTTGTTTTGTTGACAAGCCTTTGCCCACCATCAGAACTCCTGTTGCAGGCAGGGAATGAGAGTAATCATAGTTTCCAGGATGTGGCAATGTTGAGTCCACACACTTTTTAGGTACCACTGAAGTTTCCTCATATGCAGTCTTGCATATGGAATTAGTAGGATGCAGGATGCCATGAAGCCCAAAGCCTGCAGAATTTTTCTTGCAGATAACTGGGCCTTTGTTACCAACATTCTGAAATAGGTAGTCAGTTGCCTTTGTTTGTCTGGCGTGAGATAAGCCCATCTGGGCAGTTGTATTTAAGCTTGCACCCAGGAATATTATCTCTTGAGAGGGTACTAGTTTTGATTTCTTTTCGTTGACTGTGTACCCTAGGCATGTTAGAAGTCTTTTCACAAACGCTAGATGTTGTAGAAGAATGTCCTTGTTCTCCGTTTGAATTAGACAGTCTTCAAAGTAAGGATATATTTGTATTCCTCTTTGTCTGCAGAATGCAATTACTGGTGCCAGGCACTTTGTAAAGACCCTGGGAGCAGTAGATAAGCCAAAGGGCAGTGCAGAATTGGTAATGTATTGAGCCAGCCTTGAATCTGAGGTATCTTCTGCATATCTGTCTGATTGGGACATGCAGGTATGCCTCTTTTAGGTGTAAAGTCACAAGCCAAGCATTCTTGCCCAGCATGGGCAGAAGCTGCTGCAAAGTTAACATCTTGAATTTTGGTATATCCAGGAATGCATTTAAAATAGATAGGTCCAGTATTGGCCTCCAGGCCTTGTCCTTTCTGGGTACCAAGAACAGTCTTGAGTAAAATCCTTGTCCTTGCTCTTGCTCTGGTACTTGTTGAATGGCCCCATGTCCATGAGGGATGAGACTTGTTTTTGTGCCTCTGCCCATTCATTTTTTGGCAGATCTGGCCAGCCGTTTGCCTTTGGCAGGGTATGGAAATGGAACTTGTAACCTTGTGACACGGTATTTAGGACCCATTTGTCCTGGGTTATAATGTGCCAATTTTGTGAAAAAAGTGCTAATTTTCCCCCTAAGGGTGCTGCCAGGAGATAAGAGCTTGGTGCAGGCAGGGGGAAGTCATTGGGACTGTTTCCTGTATGGTTGTGATTTGTCTTCTCCAACTTTGGAGGTAGAAGCCCCCCATTGCTTTGAGCGGTATGAACCTTGCCCCTTTGAGGTCTGTCTGACACAGGAAAGGACCAATTCTTTGTTGGCCAGTGTCTACTAAACCTAGGTGGCTGTAGTTGTAAAAAATCTTTAACCGTTTGCACAGATTTAGCTTTGTCCTCCATTTTCTTTAACACCTCTTCTGCCTTAACACCAAACAAAAGTATCATGCTGTAAAGGTGCATCTAATAATTTGACTTTAACATGATCAGGCATATTTTGTTCCTTTAACCAAGCATGCCTCCCAATTACAGAACCTGTAACTGCGGCCCTGCAGGAGGCCTCTAAAGAATCAAATCCACATTGCAAAGTATGCTTTCCAACTTGTTCAGTTGCATGCAATAAATCCTGCATTTCCTTGTTTTCTGCACATTCAGAGTTTAACAACATTTTCTGTTTAAGCAATGCCATGAGATGTTGCTGATATTTGAGCATATGAAACTGACAGTTTAAGGCCCTTATAGCCAAGGTAGCAGATGTGTAAACCTTTTTTCCCCATCTATCCAGTGCCCTAGAATCTCCGTCAGAGGAGGTAGGGTTTTTTTGCAGAGGAAGACTTAACTCCTTTGGGACCCTTAGAAATAGTTTCTGGGTCTGCAGCAGGATTTTTAACAAGGAATTTATGGGAGTCAGGAACCCTGTAATATCTGTCCGGCTTAACAGGAGCTGGAGGTAAGGAGTCAAGGGTAAGACTAGACTCCAAAAACACATCTACAATGTCTAACACAGGTGGGATGGCTAGTGGCTCGTGTTGAGGTAGTAAAAGGAAATCCATGAGCATCTTTTTAGATTCTGAAAAATCTTGGCCCTCCCAGTGGAAATGCTCACTCATGGTATGTAAGGTTTCCCCAAAAGAATAGTCCTCAGAAGGAGAAGCTGAAGGTATAGATTCTTCAGCATCAGAATCCTCATAGGGGGGAAGAGAATATTCCTGATCAGAAGATGGAAACCTGATCTGAAGATTCAGTCAGTCTCTTGCCTAGGCCTCTTATCAGGAGGGTGATGGGAACCCCTGATCAAGGTAATCAAGTCTTCGGCCATTTTGGAGCATCTGTTTTTTTGGGCATAGAGGCCTGTCCACGTGGCTCTTCAGTTTGTTTCTTTGCTTTGGAAGGGTGCTTTAGTCTTTGCCTATGAAGTTAAAGTTGGTTTGATGTAAAGATGTTTAGGTCTGAATACACCCTCAGAAGCCGGTGCCTGCTCAGCGGCTCCGGACCCATCTGAAGGGATAATATCCGAGGCTCCAATACCCTGAGTTTCCAGCGGCATGGCCGACTCCACATGGGAGTCTGTAGCAGCCTGAGACTCTAAAGTAGCGGGCGTCAGGGGCTGCGAAAGCACCTCACTGAGAACCGGCGAACCTGCGACTGGCTTAGGAGAAGCTTTGTTGTTGGTTTTGAACTTCGGTTGTCGATCTCTTTCCTTTTCTTTGCGTTTCTTGTGAACTCTGGTAGTCGGATGGCTATCCGATGACATTTCTGGATAATTAAACCGGCGTCCAAAATAGTTTAAAGCAAAATCATACCAACGCTTAATAGTGCGTTGGTTAAATCTAGCACAAAACTGACAACCAGAAACGTTGTGATCAGGGCCTAGGCAAGGAATACAGTAAGAGTGAAAATCCTTATTAGGTATTTGCTTCCCACAAGAAATACAATTATTAACTTTTTCTGACATCGGTCTGGAGCAAGAAAAAAATTTCCCCAACGGGGTACTTAGCTTTATTGAAGACTTCGGATCTGAAACTCGAACACGAAAATCTCAGGAGTTGGCCGACCAGCACTTGCGAACTGCTTCGGGCACCACGCGGCAAGAAAGACTGAAGAAAATGGCGTCGGCCGACGCAGGACCCAAGACTTTGGAATTCAGGCCGGCTGAGGGCAACCTGCCAGCAGGATTACCCAAATGTAATGACTGCAACAGTGAAACACGAAGAACATCAGCACTAAAAACAATTCAAATGCAGTGCAAGCTAGCACACGAGTATGTAGCAATGTTAGACCAAACACTTTAAAAAAAATGCAATTAAATTAAAAATGACTAAAAACAAGCGCAAAGGGAGTCTCTATTAGGTAGAATGAGGTAAAGAGATGGGACTGGGGGGAGTGTCCCAGATCAAATCTACAGTGGGGGCAGGCAACTGCAAAAGCCTCTAAATTTAAACAACAAGACAGGAATAGGAAGGGTGGGTAGGGGAAAACCAACACCTTTAGCAAAGATCTGAAAAACTATACAGTGAAGCAAAAATAACAGTGCACAACTCTGAAGTCAGCCAGCAATGATATAAAATTAGTCAAACAATTAACAGTACACAACTCTGAACTGCCAGAAAAATATACTAAGCTCTGTATATCTCCAGATAGTTTGAAGAGCACTCTGTCAGGACACAGGAAGGCTTCAGCAATGATAAATGTACTCTGAGCAGTAAAATGTACATGCATTAAACAGTACAATTTCAACTAGCAATAGCAAGTCCAGCTGAAAGCAAGATTTTTACTTTTAGCCAAGGGAAGCGTGTGTGTGTGTGTGTGTGTGTGTGTGTCTGTGTGTGTACATATACGATGAGGTTGCAAAATAGTAAACGTTCCACTTCAGTTCTCCTACGAACTTTTTTGGCTATTTTAGTTTTAACCTGAAGTATTCCTCAACACTAAGAGCAACAATAAATAAAACAACAAAGTAAGGAATACACAGTTGAATTTATTCAGACAAATATAAAAATGAACTGCAAAGCTCTTTCTCAATGCATAAATACTGGCAACTCAGTGAGCTCATTCATAGTTCAAGTTAACCAATGAGATACAAATTAGGTCACATGATCATGCAAACAGAACTCACAAAAAAACTAAAAACGGTCTGACAAATAAAAACATGGATAAAAATACATACATGTCCATACATATATATATATATATATATATATATATATATATATATATATATATATATATGTATAAGAGAGAAATATATAACCAATCCCGGAGTATAACATCAAAGACATTCATGCTTTAATTTTAAAAAAAGGTTTCAAACTATTCTGACTATTTAATCCAGGACTAGCAGATGCTCTAAAAAAAATCTATCCACTTACACTCTGCCAATTCAGTAGCAAGCTTAACGTCACCTCCACGTTTTGTTATACCTACTACCTGAATAACGTGGAACTTAAACTTATGCGCATCTCCCATTATTTGAAAATGTTTAAATAATGCACTATTATCAATACTTCTCCTAATCTCAGATATACAACAGATTCTTTGTTTTAATTTTAAATTAGTTTTTCCTATATAAAAGGATGAACAGCCGACACAATTGGCAAGATATACAACATTCTCAGTCTGACAAGTTGCATATGTGCGAAATTCAAAATTTTTCTTTGAAATAGGATGTACAAAAAATAAATCAGTGTTAACATCACAAAAAGTACAGTTTAAACAAAGATGAGTTTCTTTAGTAGATCTAAATAGATATGTAGTACCATAAGATAGATCTTTATAACATAATAATTGTTTCAATTTTTTTTCTCTTATGTGCAAAAGATGGTCTTGGGCCAATAATATCTTTAACCTCAGAGTTACTTGTTAACATGGGCCAATATTTCCTGACTATATTCTTAATAGATTGTGCATCTGTTGTATTTCATTAAATATCTGAAATGCTTCTTTTTAGCAGTGGGGGCACTAAGAATTCAATAAAATATCAGATGTACTATCTATCAGAACAGGTTTACCTACATCAGGATGCTTTTCCATAACTATAGCTTGAATTTCAGACAATACATTTTCTTTATAACCCCTGGCACAAAAATCAACAGTCATACCCTCTAATTCTTGTTTAAAAACTTCATCATTAGTGTTCACCCTACTAGCTCGTAAGAATTGGCTATTCATTATACTTTTAAACATATGAACAGGGTGCATACTTTGAGAATGAACATATTGTGTGGCCTGGACATTTTTCTTGTATATTGTAATACTAAAATGCTCATTTTCAATAACAGTAATATCCAAGAAATTCACTTTAGCCATATCATAATGCAAATTAAAGGCTAAAAACTGTGCATTTTCATGCAGTAAATTAATATATGCTGTTAGTAAGCCTGCATTATCATTCCACATTAGAAAAACATCACTCTAAAATTGTTTAAAAGAAAACAAGTTATTATTCGTATATACCACAGGGTTAATTTGTTCAAAGATGTGAATTTCTTCCCACCTAGCTAAAACTAAGTTAGCATAGGTGTTCACAACTGGAGTCCCTATCGAGACACCTATTCTTTGATGATAGAACTTATTGTTAAATACAAACATTATTTTCAAGTAGAACTTCCAACATCAAACATAAAAGTTCTAGCTTGCTTGCAGTAAATGGACTATGCACATGTAAATATTCCCTTATAAATTGTACCCCTAGCTCATTCGGTATCACTGTAAAAAGTGATTTAATATCTAAAGTAGCTAACAATACGTTATGCACCTCATTATTCTCTGACCAATTAAGTAAAGCTATAAAAAAATCATTCATGTCTTTTATAAAAGTTGGGCTTAACACTAACAAAGGTTTAAACTGAACTTCTAGCTACAACAGGTCTCATTGGTGGCATAAATACATTTTTATGTATTTTGGGTACGTCATATATAAAAGCCACAACAGGCTGAGACATATATAAATAGTTATATTCTTCTAGAGTAATATCTCCATCCATCAACAAACTGTATAAATATTCTTTAACCTTATTAATACAGTTAACAAAAACATTAACTTGTGAAAAAGCTTGTAGATCAGAGAGTAAAGTGTGCATCAAGTTATTACATAGGTCAACACTCATTACAAATCACCTTACCTCCTTTGTTGGCCGACTTAATTACATCTTCACATTTGCATAGATTTAGCAAAGCTTCCCTTTCAGCTAGAGTACGATTGTAAAAATTTTTCATCTCCCTTTCCAGAAAAAAATATAGTATAAAATTTCTTCTTCACACATCTCTAAAAAGGCCTTAACATTGGGAGTGTGAACAGGTAAGTGCTAGTTCTTTTTAGTTTATCACTTTCAGTATTGTTACAATCTTTAAACAATTTTAAATCAATGTTCTGAACAAATAACTTACTTCAGTAAGCGCTTCACTAATATTACCTTGTGCAGAAGGCACAAAGGTTAAACCTTTAAGCACAGAAAGTTCTATTTCAGTGATTTCAGATTCTGACAAATTATTATTAACAGCAATACTTTCATTTAGTGCACTGCTGTCCAACTTAGTGTAACCAGGCCTACCTTGTTGTGAGGCAGTATAGTCTGTATAGATGACTGTCTTGACTTTGCGTGTTTCTACATGCTGAGGTCGTTTTCTTGACCTGCTTATTCCCCTTGATTCTTCTTGTACTTGAATTGGTAGATGTAGCTGAAAGTGGGATGTTCCTAAAAAAATGAGACATTGTAACAGTCTCAGATGAATTCAAAGGAACCAGACGTAGCCGCCAAGTTCGAAGTAGCCTCATTAGTCGAGCCTATAGCAGCTTCCTCATTACTTCTAAGTGTCAAGATCAGTTACAGCCGCACTACACTTCATTGTAGTGCAACGATTAACTACATTCACTTCACTCTCAGACTGCCTGGATTGCTCCGATGTACGAGCTGATGTCGAAGGGCTGTTTAAAATCATAGACGGGGCTATGGTGTTACCAAAATGATCAGATGCTGAAGTAGCATTGGTTTGTTTTTTAGGGCAACAGAATACAAGCTGGTTCTTAAAGTCATTCTAACCACGAATGATCTTACTTTTTTGTGGCTATCAAATTTTCTTCTAACCGATGTATTTCTTCTAACATCAGGTTATAGTCCGTAGCAACCAAGTTAAAATAAGGAGAGCTAATAAGTTCATCTTCCATATTTTCAACAAGCATTTTCAGCTCAACCTCAGTATGTGCGTCTGGCTGTGTCTGTCCGTGTGCCCTTCTGTGTGTACATATAGGATAAGGTTGCAAAATAGTAAACATTCCACTTTAGGTTAAAACTAAAACTAATCAGTTGTATACGTCTACAACTAAACAGATAAAACTAATCAGAGACAGTTATGTCCATAACTAAATATCTTATGTTTTGGTGAACCCCTCCCACTTTTCATGTGGGATAATGTATACCTCACATCAGCTTATCACTTCCAAGGTCATCATAGCCTTAGAATAAGTCTTGCGGGATTACAGAGGTGTTGAAGGACCTGGTAAGCTACTTGATGGAGGAAGAATACACTGGCCTGTGGCAGCTTGGCTATCTGACTCATGTTTAGGTGGCATCTGATGAAGTCTATCAGTAGAAACTGGCTCTTTGCATAACTGACTATAATTCCCAAATATGGAGCAAGAAGTCCTTGGAATGAAACAACAGATCCCTGGTTGCAGCTTTAAGGAGCCAATCATCTCAACACGGGGAATACCTGGAACCCCAGCAGCCTGAGATTTGCTGCTACCAGTGCCATGCATTTGGTAAACACCTGGGGATGTGGTAAGACCAAGGGGCAGTGCTCTGAAATGAAAATGATTGCTCCCCCCCCAAAGCTGTAAAATGAGAAAACTCTTGGATCGCCTCGTTATTTTGGCAGGATAGTAAACATCCTGGAAATCTATTTTGCACATCCAGTGGTCCTTCCTCAGAAGAGGTAGAATGGACTGAACTCTGACAATCCGGAATTTTGTCTGTTTCAAACTGGTTGAGGTGGTTTAGTCCCACGATTGGCCTGAGGTTCTCGGTTTTCTTCGGAACTAAAAGAACCTGGAATAGACTCCGGATCCTGACAAGTCTGGGGTACCTGCACGATGACTCTTTCTAGCAGCTTTTGAACTACTGCTGCAGATTCCAGCCAATTAGGTGGTACATCTGGAATCCACCTCTTTCTGTGGATGGGAAACAAAGGAAATAATGTAGTGTAGTATCTGGTGATCATCCTTGGCACCCAAATATCTTGTGTAATGGCCTGTCAGGCTTGAGGATGTGGGATAAGCGCCCCTCAACCTGCCTATAGAGAGCAGTAGCTGGGCAACCCTTCAGGAGTGTGGGTAGGATTTCTACATGAAAGGGTAGTGAAACCCCCAGCTCTGCAGTCCACCTCTACCTCTAATGCCCAGTCTGTTGAAATTACCTCCTCCTCTGCCTGTCCACAACTAATAACAGGTAAAACTAATCAAAGACAGTTATGTCCATAACTAAATATCTTATGTTTTGGTAACACCCTTCTTGTGAGATAATGTATACCCCACATCCAGTCTTAGATGACTCCCTGAGATTCAGGATACCACATCTTCTCTGCCCTTTTCCAATTACTACAAAAAGTCCTCTGAGAGGTGGAAAGGTAGACCCCAACTGCAGACAGAGGTGGTGTTTTCTCACTCCTGGTTAAATGTTTCTTTCACCTTGGGTCCAAACAAACAGAGTCAAGCCATCAAAAGGTGCATTGATAAAGGATGTCGTGGAGCCTTCCCCAAAGTTGCATAATTGCATTCAGATATGCCAGCAGATGGCGATGCCAGTGCCCACTGCTCTGGCCGTACCATCAACTGCACTGGAAAGCAGATGCATGAATACATTGAACATCGACTGCAGGGTAGACAAGTGAGAGTCCACCGATTTCTGGAAGTCCGCTAGTAAGTTATTCGAGGGGGACTAGATTGGCTCCTTCATCAAGACCTTCTTAATAGCATATCATGTGTAAGGCAGTTCAGCTCTTTACGTGCAAAATTGCTGAAGCGGACATCCATTTCACAAATGTGTGCAAAAGCCCTGTATTCCCTAATAGGGGGATGGAGAGATGCACTCTCTTCTGACAGTTCCTTCTTTGTGGCTGCTGCAACAAGTATGGCAGCCACAGTGGACCCTTGCTCCAGTGCATTCTATTGTTAGGGACAGTCAAGATTTTATTGGGTTTTTGTGGTATTGGCTCCACCACATCATGGTCCTTCCATTCCTGCTGTGCCACTAGGACTACAAGCTTATCAGTGGGCAGTACTACCCAAGAAGTAACAAAAAGAGCCAGCTCCAAAAGCCTCGAGGAACACAGACTCCTCAGGAGAGGGCTTATCAGTGGATCAACTACCTTGTTACTTCATCGATTCCAGAAAGTCGCAGAAGGGGACATCTTCAAGGAGGGGATTGTGAGGACACCTCACCTTCATCAAAATTTGTGTCTTCAGTAACAAACTCTGGGAGTGGAGTCTAAATGTCTCCTTTTACAGGTCCATTTCTCATGACCTTGCCTCATTTGGGCTTCTGGGGCAGGGTCGGAGTCTGACAGAAAGCTTACCTTGTGGGCACTCCCAAGGCTGACAGCGGCTGACTGTCCCATTTGATCAGCATGTACAGACTTGGATGCAGTATCCAAAGCAGGTCGGGATGAAGCCAAGCGTGGTACACACCTGTTCTTTCAGTCTGGAGAGAATCCCTTTGAATGCCTCTAAAGAGGAATATGCAATAGAAGCCAAAGGAACACCCCCTCCATTCCTAAAGACAGAGAGATGGGCAATCTTTGCTCTGATCTACCCAGAGGCTGGCATTGGAGCAGAGTTATTGAGCACCAAGGCACCAAGACTAATCTCGATCTGACGATATCAAAGTCGAGGGAGTTAGGGATACCAAAAGTCAAAAGCACGGTCTGCTCTGAAACAGGTGCTCTGTGGAGGCTTGGATCTCCAGACTTCATATACAAAAGGTCAAGCCAGACATGGAGACACCAACAAAAGGGTGGATGAAGCCAAATGTTGTATGCCTGAAGGGAACTGCACCTGCAGGACCTCCAGTTGAATCTGTATCTGACGGAACCTCTGGAACATTCGGTCAACGTCCACTTTTGTAAGGCTTTTTGTAGATAGGAAAGACATAAAAAATGAAGCCACTGAAGGTGGTTGGAAAAAATGCCTCTCCTGCGAGCATGGGGTGTGAAGCCTAGGTCTCACTGGCACCAGTGAGAAATGTGGAGCAGGCATCTGTGAATGGATCCAAAAGGTTTCTGGATCTGAACTCTGAAATCTTTGAAGCTAGACCCAAATCTTCTAGATCCAGACATTGTTTTCTGGATCTCTCAGATGTCTTTCCTGTCTCCTTTTAAGTTTTTATTCCCCTGTTCTTTTTCTTAAAGGGTCTGGGCTTTCTGACTTTCTTAGCTGGAGAGGAAGTCTCCGACACAGAAAGCAATTGCAATCGTGCTTGGGTGGGAAGCAGGCCCTTAAGGACCAACTTGTCCCCTGTGTCCTTGTAGTGCTCTAGCACCAAAAGGGGCACACACCTCACAGTGTCCAAGTGGGCTAGAGCCAGACAAGAAGTGAAGATCCTGCAGTGGGATTTTTTGTCCGCAGGCCAAACACTTCTTGAACCTGTACATCTTGACTGTCATGGTGAGAACCACTAAAAAGTACCTATGGTACCATAACAAACAAAGAACTAGAAACACCAAACAGTACTACTAAGAACAAGAAAAAGAAGCACCTTTATGTTACTAGAAAATGGAGCAAGGAGGAAATAATTCAACTGCTCAGAGAAGCAGAGAAAGACAGGAGGCATTCTCCTATCAAGACATTTTATTTTCATTATTACCATTATTGTTATGGGGAGGAAAATAAGGAGAGAAGAAAGTTAAATGGGAAAGCTAAGTAATAGCTAGCTAACTAAACAGCCCAGAAAAAAAAAAACAATACCCAAAATATGTCACATCTCACAAGCTGAAAAGTCAGAACCCTTGCATACCACGTCCTTCTATAAGTAGTAGAAAACTATATCTAAGATATTTTGGGGGAGCAGAGGATATTATGAAGGGGAAGAGAGACTGCCCTGGAACTAAAGCTTCTGAAAGGTGCCAAGGTTAGATCAGAGGTCCCAAAAGGTTAAATCAGCTGAAAAGACAATTGATCAGTTGATAATCCTGTTAAGAGGTCTGATCCTATCCACAAAGGATCTAAGCATTCTATGGATATCCATATTGTAGAAAAGGCATTCCCCTCTGTTACAGTAGTGGGAAAAGAAAGTGGTAGAAAAACAGATTTACATTATACTCAGCAGCTACTTTTAGCATAAAAGGTAGGATTTGCTTTAGTGCCACCTTATCATTGAGGGACACTAAATATTAGTAGAATTTCACACAGACATTGCAATTCAGAAATCATTCTTTCAGCTAAGCAAAGGCCACTAAAACCAGGGTCTTCCAGAATGGGAACTTTAATGCTGCAGAGGTAGCCATTTCTGATTGGGAAGGATGACTTTTTCTTACATAAAATAAATGTCCCAAGGTGGAATGGGATCACACACAGCAAGCATAGTATGAAAGGTGATCCATAAAAGGTATTAAAGAGAAACAGATTTCCAAGTCAATGCAAGATGTAGCAGCCAGTTGAACTTTGATGGAAGGGTAAATGAGCAAAGAAACGAGCATTTTGAACAAATACTCCTCTGAGGCAAACACATACCCTAGACTATCTTCACATTGAAGTGCCCCCCCTCCACCAATACAGGGCAGATGTAACCATGGTGACTGAGGCCATAAGAGTCTGCAGCTGGAAGAAATTTTACATTGAAAGATGAAAGGGATTACAACAACAACTGAAGACTAACCTGCAAAGCCTAAGATATCTGGATAGATAAAGCAAGACCTCAATATTTCCATCCACATGGCATTTCTGTGCTTGGTCTCCCCAGCATCCAGTATGTTAGGTCTCTATGAAATGAGGTCAAACCGGAGGCCTCTAAAGTACTTTCCTGTAAAGCCTGGCTTAGAGAACCATGAAAACTGAAGCTGCTGTAAGGGACTTGAATTAACTCATGGTCACTACCAACTGTAAAGAACAGCAATGTCCATTACAGTATGGAACTCCTTTCCAAAGAACTCACCCAACTTTGATCTCAAAGTTTTTGCAAATATCCTGAAGGAAAAATGCAATGACAAGTTCACTTATCTAACCCATCCTTATCTCCCCTTCCTATCTAGTTCATTCCTCCTCAAACCTCTTTGGGCCAGGTTATATCATGAATATCCAAAACCAAACATACTTCCTCCATAGTCTCACATCCCCAAGCTGTCTACTAGCGACAGTCAAGCACTACTTAACCAAACCCTTTTAAACTTCTTAAGTTTAAAATGCTCTAGCCATGAGCAGCATCCTAACTTTGCCCAGAATGATACCGCAGTACAAGCAGAAAATGACAGACTTCAACATTTGGCTAAGTTTCTGGTGTCATTCTAAGAGGATCCCAGTATCTGTCTGCTTGGGATGACATGATTGACATACCTCGATGCTTTGCCAGAGATGGCCTGCATCTGTCACTCCTGGGTTTCCGGATACTGGCTAAGGCTCTTGCCACCCCTATAGTGCCTTTTTTAGCCAATGTTCCAAAGACCAAATTACCACCATAACAGCTACAAATAAATGCAATCTGAGGGTCACGCTGCTCAAAGCTAGAAGTCTAAATCTCAAGATACACTAGCTCGAAGCACTCCTCAAAATGGAGAGCATCGACATTTGTGCTGTAAAGGAGACCTGGTTTAAAGCAGCAGAAAGCACCCCTGCACTAACGGGCTAGAACTCATTCCACACCTTTCGGCCCCAGAACATGGACCAAAGATCCAAAGGTGGTGGCGTCTCCATATTCATACCTCCAGACTACTAGCCCAGCATAACACATCCGAGATACTTCAGGTACAGCTAACACTGGGTAAGATGGCGATTCAGGTCATAGCCTGCTATAGGTCCCCAACCGTGTCCCAAGACTCTCACTCCATGTTTCTAAGCACCCTGGAAACTATTAGGGTCCAACACAACACTCTCATACTAGGTGATTTCAACTACCCCAACATCAACTGGGAAAACTACTCATGCACCAATACATTGGCTCAACGTTTCCCGGAATTCATCAATTCCAATGCCGTGGACCAGCTCATTCTTACCCCCACTAGAGAAAGCAACATCCCTGACCTGGCTATTATTAACATGGGCAACCTTTGCTCTACACCAATAGTCAATTCCTCCCTGATTAGATCAGACCACAAACTAATCACCATGGAAATCCACATCTCACCCCCACAAAGGTAACCAACATGAAAAACTTCTCCAAAGCTGACTTTGGGCTCCTAAAGAGAAGTGGCTAACTTCACGGCACCATGTCAATGGAAAAGAGATGCAGGACTGCTGAATCATATTCCAATGCACTGTATGAACACATACATAAATGCATGGAACTAGCCATACCCAACAGAACCAAGATGCTCTCCTCCAAAAAACGGAAGCCAATCTGGTGGTCCCCTGTCATTAATAAACTCTACAACAGAAGGAAGAAACTGTTGCAGAAAGAAATCCCCCAAGACTGGAAAACTCCCTTATTAGCCTCAACAAAAGTTGAGATACCTCATCAAAACCTCTAAAACCAGCTATGAAGGCAGAATTGTGGCAAACACTAAAATCAATCACAAAGACTTATATTGTTATATCAAGAATCTCCATGGCAATACTCAGGTTTGCTCCGAGTTACTGCACAATGGTACCTCCTATACTGAGCCAACAGATATTGTCAACATACTGGCCGACAGATTCAGTGCCAACCTTACCCCCCAAAGGACCAATCACAATACCAGAGAAATGCCAGGCATCCATCATTACTGCAGCACAGTTTAAAGCTGCATTGCCTAAGGCCAAGAAAAAGAAGTTATGTCTTACCATAATATTCCATCCGTGTTGTTGATCTTCTTCCATTCATAATTGATGGGTTCGGTTCCGAGCCCTCGGAACAGAGTCGGCCTAATACCAAGCTCGCATACAAAAGCTCTCGAGCTAAGCTACTACCCACAATGCCCTTCTCCCAGTTACCTCAGACAGAGTTTGCATGCAACATATAGAAGTGAAAGCAGAGGCCATTTCTGCACAAACACCCTGAAAACATCACAAGGACCCGTAAGATCCATCAGGAGCCTTTGGTGGGGGACAGAGGGTGGGATGTGATGAATGGAAGATCAGCAACACAGGTGGAACATTATGGTAAGACATAACTTCTTTATCTGATGTTGTTAAATCTTCTTCCCATTCATCACGGATGGGACAGAATCCCAAGCTACTTGAAAACCTAGGTGGCCTTATGGAAGAACATTCCTGAGTACCACTGAACCGAAGGCCGCTCTTCCATTGGAGACCAGGTCCAACTTGTAATGTTTGATGAAAGTATGGGGTTTAGCCCAAATAGCTGCTGCAAAAATGTCATCCATGGAAGCTCTGGAGTGAAAAGCAACAGAAATTGCAATGGCTCTCGTTGAATGAGCTTTGATAGTAACAAATTTAGGTTCATTTGCTTGTGAGTATGAAAAAGTAATACAATCTCGGAGCCATTATGATAGTGATTTTTGTTACGGCACATCCCATTTTTGGTCCAGAGAAGGAGATGAAAAGTTGATCTGACGTGCGGAAAGATTTAGTCCTGTCCAAGTAAAAACGTAACTGTCTATGTACATCCAATGTGTGTAGATAATATTCTCCTTTATTGGAATAATTTGGGAAAACAGTGGGAGCTCAGTGGACTGGTTGACAGAAATCAGAAATTACTTTGGGGAAAAAAAGGATTAGTACCAAGAGATATGCTGCCTTTATAAAAGATTACATACAGACTCTTGATGCATAAGGCTTGCAGTTCCGATATCAGTCTAGCTGATGTGACCACCACCAAAGAGAGATTTCCATGAAATAAATTTAAGGTCACATTTAGCAGCAGGCTAAAAAGGGGTAAATAAAGAGACTAATACCAGAGAAAGATTCCATGTCTCTACATGCCACCTGATTGGGGGTCTGCTATGGAAAACTTGTTTGAGAAAGGTCTTGCAAATGCAGGTGGAGGTAAGTGGAACGCCTTCTAGACCATTATGAAAACTGGAGATAGCTGCCAAGTGGACTCTAATAGTAGAAGCTGAAGCTCCATTGCTGAAAAAAAACTCAGAAAGGTATTGAAGTATAACAGATGCAGGAGCTGAGAAAGGGTCTAGCATCTGTTTTTTAGACCACACAGCACACCTTTTCCACTCATCTCTGTAGAGTTTTCTGGTGGATGGTTTAAGGGAGGCCAGAATAATATCGCGAACAGGTGAGGAGAGGGATTCCTGCCTGGCGACTAACGGAAGTGGAGAAACCAAGCCGTCAGTTTGAGAGTGGACAGATTTGGGGGAGTCGACCCTTGGGGGTGAGAGATTAGGTTCTGACGAGTGTCCAGGAACCATGGAGAATGTAATAAGTGAGGCCGGAGAGGAACCACACGAGGCCAGAATGGGGCAATGAGGATCACCTTGCATCTCAACCAAATTGGTTTCTTTAAAAAATAGAGGTATCAAGGGAATTGGAAGATAAGCATAGAGGAAACCCGTGGGCCAATCGTGAGTCAAAGCATATCTCGATGACTCCCCTTCTGTGGGAAAAAGGGCAAAGAAGCTGCTGCATTTGTTGTTTGAGGGAGAAGCAAAAAGATCACAGCAAGGCTGGCCTCAACAGCTGAAAATTTCAGCCGTCACATTCGGATTGAGAGACCACTTGTGTGGAAGGAGAATGCATCTGCTCAGCCTGTCTGCAATCACGTTGGTGCTCCCTGGGATATGTGTTGCTATAAGAAAGCGGTTGGAAGCTATTGCCCAATGCCAAATTCTCATGGCCTCTCGACACAGGGGGTAGGATTTGGTCCCTCCTTGTTTATGTACCAGACTACTGACATATTGCCTGAATGGATCGCAATCATTCCCAATTGATGGAGCGGATGTAGTGCCTGCAACGCCAACAGCACCGCTCTCAACTCCAGAAAATTGATATGCAAGTTCGCCTCCAAGCTGAACCACGTGCCTTGGACTGTCTTTCCCTGAAAGTGGCCCCCCACCCTATCAGGGAAGCGTCCGTGGTCACCGTGGCGTTGGGTTGAGGGGTCTGGAAGGGGCGACACCAAAGAATTTCGTCTGTCCTCATCCACCAAAGAAGATCTTGCTTGCAGGAATTGGTGATGAGGATCTACGAGTTTAGAGGGTGAAGATTTGCCAACCACTGGTACAAAAGGAGCCATTGTAACAGTCTCATATGTAATCTTCCCAGAGGAACAAATCGGAATGGCTGCAGCCATAGATCCCAGAGCCTGTAGAACTTCTCTTGCTGACACCTTTCTTTGACAAGAGTATCACTTGTACCTGTAATCTTAACCTCTGAAGCCTGTGAGGTGGAAGAGAAACCAGGCTTGTTCGATTATTGAATACTGCTCCTATAAATTCCAATTGTTGGGTAGGATGAAGATTGCATTTTTCCCAATGGACTGTGATGTCTAGAAACTTCGCCAGTGAGAGAGTGTAGCGGAGGGCCATGGTCAGTAGGTGCTTAGTGGGGCAGAGAGGAGCCAGTCATCTAAATATGGAAACACCTGGAATCCCTGAAGTCTCAGATGAGCTATCACCACTGCTAGGCATTTCGTGAACACTCTGAGGGCCGTTGAGAGACCGAAAGGAGACTCCTGGAACATTTGTCCATTTTGATGCGATAATACGCATCCCGGAGGTCTATCGAGCACATCCAAACATCCTCCCGTAGAAAAGGGAGAATGGATTGTGTAGTGACCATACGGAATTTGGTTTGAACCACTGACTTGTTTAGTTGGCTGAGATCCAAAATGGGTCTCCCGTCCCCTGTTTTTTTTGGCACCAAAAAGAACCTTTAGTAAAAACCGGATCTGCATTGGTCTGGGGGGACTGGTTGGATGACTTTTTTGACACAGCTTTCTCATCTCTGAAGCCACTCCTTCCCTTTGACTGGGTGGAACATTGGGAAGGTACTTTGAAGGTTTTGGGCAAGATATTAAAGGGAAGTAATAGCCTCTGGAGATTATTCTCTGCACCCTCCGATCATTTGTAATAGAGTGTTAGGCAGCTTGGTGCAGAGAAAAACGAGCCCAGACTGCTTCCAGAGGAAAGCAAATCGGGCAACGCTTTAGGAGCGTTGATGAGATCGTCCGGAGAAAGAATCCTTGGAGTCTTGGTTTCGGGGACCCCCTCTGCCCCTAAAGGGGCATCTTCCACCATTGGAGCCCCCTCTGCCTCTGGGGGAATCCTCACCATGTGCATTGCGGAAAGGTCCTAGAGTTTTTTTGTGCCATATTTTCCCACTCCTCAGGTTGCTGGAAAAAGAACATTGAGGTTTGGAAAAATGTAGGCCAATGGCAGACAAGGTCTTTCAGGCCTGTTCGCATCTGGCCAGTGTGTCCTTCACTTTAGAACCAAACAAGGCTGATGGTTCGATAGGGGCATTCAAAAAGGAGGACTTGAAGGAGTCCGCGAGGTCACAGATGCGCATCCAGGCATGGCATCTCATGACTATGCCTGCACCTGCAGCTTTAGCCGTCCCTTCAGTTGCGTGCGAGAGCAACCTCATGGACATGTTGGAGATAGACTCAAGGGTAGCAAGTTGAGAAGCAACCTTGTCTCGTGCCCCATCAGAAACTTGACCCGTGAGGGCTCCAAAAGTTTCAGAGATCAGATCTCTTTGGAGCCTTGTAAAATGTGCCAAGTCGGTCAGACCTGACTGCAAAGGTCGCTGAAGCAAAAACTTCCTTCCCTAGTCTGTCCACAGCTCGGGACTCTCTGTTGGACGGGTGAACAGTAGGACTTTCCTCCACATGGTCCTTTTTCGTGGCCGCCTCCACCACCAAAGCGTCTACTGACAAGCCTCTAGACCAGTGGTGATGCTCCTCTGGTGGGGAAAGAATCTTGTCTGGTCTCCGGGGAATGACCTCAATAGAATCAGGGTTCTTCCACGCATGCTGCACGATGAGCTGGACTAACTCGTCGGCAAGTGGGGTCACCCAAGAAGAAGGCCGAGAGCAGAAAGCCTGCAGGAAGACTGACACAGAGGAAGGATTGGAGAGCTTCCATCCACCCCTCTATTTCAATATTTTCAGGATGTCTCCAAAGGAGACATAGTCAGGGGGCGACCATGGGGATCCTTCCCCATCATCCTAGTCCGTATCCTCTGCGACAGACTCCCCCGGAGAGTCAAGGTGTTTCCTCTTACACACCTTCTTCCAAGGGGGTTCTTCAGTGGGAATGTCTGAAGAAGACTGAAGGGAAATTATCCTGGACAGGGGTTTCCTGATGCTTGTGCTCTCTGTGTCCTGGGGAGATGGCCCGTGGTAGCTGTAAGCTCAGAAGGAGCAGGGGGAAGATCCAACGTAGGAGGAGCACTTCCAGAAGCAAGCACCCTCTCCATCACCCAGAAAGCTGACCCACCTGAAGAGGAATGGGAGCTCGGAACAGAGTAAGACAATCTCAGAACCAGGGTCACACCCTGCTCCGTGCGGCCTGCTCCCGCTGATGGAGCCTCAAGCAAGATTGGGGTGGGTGTTGCCCCGGATCTGAGGACGGAACCGATAAACTTGGAACCATGCTGGGAACCGAGGGTTCCACCCCCCAACCATGAGACTGAGGAAGGGACGGTTCAGTAGGAACCAAAACCCAAAGGAGAGGCCTCAAGCCTCAGAGAGAGAGAGAGAGTCACTGTCGGCGCCAAGGAAAGAGTTCCCACCAAGGACGGCGGAGCTATGGGCCTCGGAACCAATGGATCCGAGTGAGGAGAATAAGTCGGAGTCCTGGGAGCATTAGACCCAAACCCCAAAGTGGGATGAGTTTTAGGAATGTTTGTTATCCCTTTGGCTGTCAACAGCTGGTCCAGCAGGCGCACCACATAGAATTCAGGCAGACTCTGGTGGACCTTACAGACACTCCAGAAGGGGAGTCAGACCAGTCCAGAAAAGGACTATAAGCCTGGCCTAAGAATGGGTCCAATGAATGGGAAGTACTGGGTCCGTGGTGTATGAATTGTCGGCACTGAAAATTCTAACTTGGAAACAGACAATGGAGAAACTAACGGTGCTGAGAAACGACTCTGTGCCGAAGAAACATGAAGTAAAAATTATTATCGGCTCCAAGGGGATCGTTGGAACTGACTTCGGTGTGGTGAGAGGTGAAGTCGGTGCTGAGACTATCGAAGACAATAAGGTCGGAGCCATAGTCGTTACTGCAGTTAAGGCTGTTGCCATAGATATCGGTGCAGAAGGTGACGCCAACGAAGTTATCGCAATGTCCACAGAAGCGACTGGAGCTGAGCTCGGAACAGAAGCAACTGGAATATTCGGAGCCGAGGAAGCAATCTTGTGTTCTGTAGAAGACTTGCAGGCCTTGTGTTTGTGGGACTTACCCTTATCACCAGCCGGGAAAGAGGGATTGGAACGTGGACTTTTTTTGTCCTTCAATGGAGGGGTTGAGACCTCAGACACAGCAAGGGCCTCTAAGAAAGGTGAGGATAGCAGGCCTTTCAAGATAAGCTTGTTTTTTTCTCTCATTCAGCATCCGCTGACTAAAACTCAGACAAATATGGCAAGGAGGTTTCAGAGAGGTGAGAAACCCCCCAGACAATAGACACAATCATCGTGTAAGAGGCTGTTGGGGAGTTTCCCATTGCAGGAAGTGCAATGTTTGAACCCCAAAATCCTTTTTTTATCAGACGTATCCAACACACAAAAAAGCACCAAACAAATTACTGATAGAATGTACAGAAAGGAAGTAGAAAAGGAGAGATACCAACGATGGTATCAAACAAGTACCACAAGGGTAGGAGAGGGCATTACCAACGATGGTATAAGAAATACCCAAAGGGTAGAGCTAGATAAAGAAATAGGGTAGAAAAAAAGAGATTAGATCAGAAAAGGTTCAAAATACACTAAAATTTGTAAAAACATTATGACACAGCTGGAGAGTTCAATGAAACGCTGCTATATGGCTGCGTGGCAAACGAGATCTGCGGTAAATGGAAGAAGGGCATTGTGGGTAGCAGCTTAGCTCGAGAGTTTTTGGTGTACAAGAGCTTGGTATTAAGCCGAGTCTGTTCCGGGGGCTCAGAACCGAACCCATCAGTGATGAATGGGAAGAAGATTAACAACATCAGATTACAGCTCCCATGGGATCCAACAATATCCATGGACGTGTTCTACATGAACTAGAAAGTGAAGTGGCACCACATCTGTGTGCCCCGTTCAATCACAGCCTCACCTCTGGCTTTGTCCCTACCGAATGGTGCACTGCTACAGTCAGCCTTCTCCATAAAGGAGGAGCAACTACAGATCCTGGGAATTATTGCCCCATTAGCCTGACGAGTCTGATATGCAAGGCTGTGGAGCGCATCATCATGGACCTAATTAACAAGGATATAGGGAATCTCCAAACTCTAGATCCCACACAATTTGGTTTTGTGAAAGGTAGATCATGCCTGCGCGACCTGGTTGACTTCTTTGACTTAGTCACCAGAGCTGTGGATGAGGGCAAGGTAGTTCGTACTGCCTACCTCAATCTGGCCAAGGCCTTTGATACCACTCCCCACTTGGGAATTATTGATGATGCCTAGTTTGGCAAGTTTAACACCTATATCACTAGGTGGGTTTCAAATTGGCTCACAGATAGAACCCACAGTGTGAAAGTAGCGGACTCCAAGTCAGACTGCCGACCAGTCACGAGTGGAGTCCCATAGGGATTGGTCCTGGGTCCTCTCCTGTTTGGCATCTAACAGGCCAACATGGAGGGACTCTAGCTGACCATGTTTGCAGATGACTGCAAGCTGGGAGCCATTAACAACTCCCCAAGTGATGTAAACATCCTACAGAAAGGCCTCACCGAGACCACTGACTGGTGTTGAAACAATGGCCTTAAGCTTAATGCCAAAAAATGTGTCGTCATCCTCTTTGGGAAAAACTTCACAGGTTGACAGCAACCTCTCCTTCAACCACCACATTGCCACTATGGTCAGAAAGTCCATCTATGTGGCACATCTCATTACTAAAGGCTTTGCATCCAGGAAGAAAAAGGTAATCATCTCTCTCTCCTCTTCCCTCATTAGGCCAACCATAGAGAATAATGCCCCATTTGGCATGTACCTCACTAGACTCATGCAACAGCTGAAAAGGCCACAAAAGTACCTCACAGAGAGGATCCTAGGCCTTAAACACATGTCCTACATGGACAGACTCAAACTCAAACTATTCTCTGTCTCGTATAGTCTACTAGGTGGCGATCTCTGCTTGACTTGCAAACAGATCCTGACAACTACAGACCTATTAGTCTCACGAGTATCATCTATAGAGTTATAGTGGGCATAATTACCAAGCTGAAAAACAATGTCATAGGTGACCTACAAACATTTGATCCAAACCAATCTGAATTTGTAAAAAGGCAAGTTGTATCTACTAAACCTAATCAATTTCTTCAAAAGGATCATGGAAGCCCTGAATGTGGGCCTGTCAGTCCATACTGCAGACTTTGACCTGCTCAACGCCACCGATATCATCCCATACACCGATATCATTAATAAACCTGTCCAATCGTAACAAACACATACGCTGTCTGAAGAATTGCCAACCAACTCTAAGTTAGGGGGTACCTTCCTCTAGTCACCATGATCATTACCAACAGGGCTCCACAGGACTTTTGTCTTGCCCCTCAGTACTAACTTTTTAGAAATGAAAGTAGATTTCAAGGAACTGCAGATAAATAAGTTTACAGATAACTGCAAGGTAGATGCAGCCGTCAAATCTCCCTGTACGGTTGTACACCAGCGGGGTCTAGACTACACCACCATCTGGTGTTATCAGTCACACGGCTTAACAGAAATCAAATAAAGATTACAGATACCTTTGCAAAAAATGCACTTCCTCCTACTTCTCCACTTAACCACATTGCTGATGCACCTCACTAAATAATTACAATTATCCAGAACTTTGGCACCTATGTAGATAATTTTGTTTCTATCACTACGTTTTAGTTGTGCCTTGGTCAGTTGACATACAGGGGGTATTTTTTCTAGGTTCTATGCAGATTTTCCCCATCTACAATTTTTTTTTTAATCAGACCCATTCTTAAATACAAAACCCTTTTTGAAATGTGTCTTGAAGGAAAAAGAAATCCTAAAGGTTTCTAGCAGACTTCTGGACAACGCAGTCAATGCTGCCTTGAAAGACTAAAAAAACATATCTTTCTACTTTGTCTCGTATAGGCTTCCGAGGGGTGACAATGTTTAGCCTTTCAAACTTTTAAACTCTACCTTTTTCAGCCTCTGCCACCTTTGCAGAACCAGCTCTCTGACACTTCTGCCCAAAACTCCTACCCCCACTGCAGGATCAACAACTGCTGATGTAGATTTGTAACCCAGCAAATTCTGTACCATTGGAATAAACTCAGTCTGCATGTCAAAGTAACAGCCTATTCCAGTTTCAAAGTTACACTGAGGATTGGATAACAGATTGTAAAATTCACGACTAGGATGCTGAAACTGTGAAATACTGAATAAAACACCACTACACTTACTGAGAAAACAAAACAAAAAAAAAATAAAAAGATTACGGAATGGATAGACCTAGATGCAATTTTTCTGCAGGTTTACCACAATACAGAAGAAATGTACGTTTTGATCACAGTTTTGTACCAGACCAGTCATGAAGGAAGCAGCAAGGATACAGATTTCTAGGCAAGGAAAAATGGTGGATCCCAGCAGTCTCTGGAAATCTGCTATAATGGATATTTATTTGAACACCCAGAGGACAGAATAAAGAGCAGGACCTTGATCTGAAGGTCATTGGCTCAGATCCAGGAGTGAGTATACTTCCTGGATTATGTTTTTTTTTCCATAAGTGCTTCCCCATCTGTCAAACATGAGGTCTCATCCAATGAGATTGAGCTTACAGAGAAGCCATCATCCAAACCGCCATAAGGGTAGTTTATGGTTTTGAGACCACTCCCTCCTCCTTGGTGTCCTACTGGCAAGGGGACCCTCGGCCAGGCAAATCTACCTTTCATTATAGACCATGGCTCTATGGCATTCATACAAGTTCCCTGGACATAGAACTACACTACCCCTGTTCAGCAGATGACATAATGCTGTCAGCTATAGACGTTTTTTTCTTTGTGGCCCTTACTTGAACCGCTGGTAGCAAACATGAGCATCTGGTAGCAAACACAAGCATCTATGTCATGCTGGTAAACTCTTAACTTAGTACCCACAAAAATAACATAGTGGATATGAACACAAACTTCTCAAACTTGTCCAGAAGATAGGACTCAGGGCTCCAAGAACTTGCACTTTTTTTTTTTGTAGGGCTGATGCAAAGACCACTGTATCAGCCTTTATGCTCTCCACCCAAATGGAACATTTCCAGGATGGTAAGAGGACAAGTTCAACATTCTTGTCAGTCTAGCCCCGTAGCACAGAGGAATAAAACCCTTACTGTGCCCCAGATGACCAGTGTTAAAGGAGCGCCTGGGTGCTGGAGGGGCCTGGGGATGTGAGTGAGTGACTGGTGCCGTCTTTCCCATCTTTGGAAGAGGGGGGCAACCTAGGTTCTCTGCAATAGCAGTGTTAACACTCAGGCAGGCTACACTGTGATAGGGAGATTTATCTTCAACAGTGGAAATGTGCATGCACCCCCCCCAAAGGCAGCAACTGCACAGCTTGAAGGAATGCTAGAGGGTTTGTGTGTGAGAGGGACATACTACCTGGCAATAGTATAATACTGCATCAGTACCTTTGATCTCACTGGCCCTTGACATGCATTGGGTTGAACCTGGGGGAAGTAAAGGGGGTTCCAGAAGACCTTGTGAACAAGAAGAAAAGATGGTCAGCTGCGGGAAGGGTTGAGAAAAAACAAGAGACAAAATTCAGCTTACTTGGTGGGCAGTGAAGGAAGCCAAAGATAATGGAGATGAAATGCCCAAAATGGGTGGTAGGATACACACCATGGAACAGACAAAAAATGTTCACATCTGAGTAGAAGCCAAAGTAGCTCCACCTCAGAGATGGTCAAAGAGGACCTAAACATTTCATTTCATTGCAACCTCCGTGAGCACTGAAGGAATCTTGTGAAGAGTCAACATGAGGAACTGTGAGAACTGTGGAAACATTAGGACAGGACAGTCTTGTTGAGGACTATGGTCTGAGCTTTAGAATGAATGAGAAAAATCTTTTTCATGGGAAAGTAGGCAAAATATCAGAGTATCCAGGGTGCAGCCTACAAATGTTCGAGTTTGCATCATATGTTATTTCACAAGGTTTACTATTATGCTCAAGGACTGAAACAGAGTAGAGACTCTTTGGGAATAGTGAGACTGGACATGGTTGAAGCTGCTTGAAACCAGTCATCCAGGTAAGGGACACCCTTTTGCTTACAGCACTGCCATGACTGCAGACAAGCACATGCCCCCTAGGGCATGATGAAACCAAAATAAAATTTCCAGAAGTGCAAATGATTGGCTGTTTAGGCCTCTTGAATTGCTTTTATTCAGCAAGATGTCTTGCACCTGAAGTCTGGATGCAGGTGACTGGCTGAGACATTTGAAGGGACTACAGACTGCAAAAGGAACAGGGGAATAAAATAGTATCTCGATATGTCTCTGATCCATCTGCCATGTGTGATGGTGCCCTCTCTCAGACAGACACACAGTCAACCCCCCCAGAGTGGAGCAGTTGGGCAAGCCTTCGGGGATTCAAAAATTGTACTCCCGAGATAGGAACATACAACTTCTGACTACTTGTTTTGTTAAGATCCTCTTCCTCTGTTAACATGCCAGTTCTGAAAGATGCAATGATCCCCGATACACTTCCTGATCTTTGAAAATTGCCGATAGTGCTGGAACAAAAACTTTGCATATGCAGCAATCCGACCTAGCCAACAGTTGCTGCAGAACGTTAAACTTAATTCCAGCTTTAGATAGAGTGTTGCCCTCACCTATTTTTTTTTTTAATTTGACTTTCACAGAATCACTAAAAATCAAAGATCCATTAAAAGTAGGCATTCATAAATAACCCTTTAGTCCTCAGCAAACTATGAGACAAGAACCACACGTGTTGATGAACAATAAAGCACGAGATGAATTAAAACAAAACTGGAAGTTGACAGGTGGGAATGAAGTCGAGTCTTGGTGCCCAGTTCTGGCAACTCCTCTGGAATTTTGCCCATCTGGCCTAGCAAAGTCTCCACATGCACAAGGTAGTTCAACAGACAGGGGTCCAGGGAAGTAAATAAATACTGTGGGAAGAAATAGCCAGGGAATTTCTGGCTTGTATAGGCCCTAGGGCCGATAGCCTAGTAGCAACCTATGAACATCCCCAAGGTAGAATATGGAGGAATTAATATTCCCACTTCCTAGGCCTAGCCAAGGCATACGATTCCTCATCTGAAGAATGAGCCCTGCGTTGAACAAAGAATTTGGAGGCATTTAGACAGCAAATGAAACTACAATAGAGTCCATCACTGGATCCTTTGGCCAACTAGGACAGTGAATTTTGTCATAACAGTTCAGGATGGAAACCACCGCTGTCCGGTTCGACTCTTGTGTGTGCTGTCCGATTCGACTCTCAGCTAGAGTGTCTTCTGCGTGGAGATATGCGTGAATGGGCGTACCTTCGTTGAAGGTTGTGCATTAGGGCTGGCAACTCGGCACGGAAAAATCAACTGCCAATCATTAGCGGACCAAAGTTCCACTGTGGCGACCCCTAACCGGGAAAAGCCGAAAGACACAACAACACTGAGAGCAAACAAGTTGACTACCATGTCACCAGGTGGAACTACCCAAGAAAAAAGGCCTAAGGGAAAGGTCAATCAGGGTGCACTGCGACTCAGTAAAACAGCAAAACTAATAAAGGAAAAAAAAAGAAAAAAGAAAGAATTCCAGCAGTACAGCCCCAACAGACATGGTGAAAAAGTACTGAGAACAGGTCAAAACTGTACAGCACTAGAATCCAACAGTACAACCTACGAGCAGACAGAAATGGTAGCGCTACTACTCAGACTGAAAGGGAAAGTCTTACCTCTAAGTGACTGAGAAGAAGAAAAGATCAGATTAACAAGCAGGAACCACCACACCAAAAGTTCACAAAATGAAGCAGCAGGCTGGGTCTATTTTCCTGGTGATCAGACCTCGCAACACAGCTGAAAATATCTAAAGAAGGGGCCTTGGGTACTGGGAAATATGGGTAATGAGGATGGGCTCCAGTAGCTGGGGAAAGTTTTATGGGCCAAGCCAAGTACCTGCCACTCTTCGCCCTATACATAATGGAGGTGAAACTCACAATATCAGATTCACCAGGTAGATCTGCTTTACAGCCAAGATTAAATTCAGATCTAAACAATATTAACTTGTGGAAAAGCTAAAATGTCATGCAAGAAATTACAGTTATTAGGTACAGTTACAATATGTCGAAAACAAACAATTTAAAGCATCATCATGCAAATAAAGTCATAAAATAAAGGGGATTTGTTTTAAGTAAGAATTTTAAGAGTGTTAATTCATGCACCTCTAATGTGAGGGGAGGGGTTCAACCACACACCAAACTTAATATATATTAACTCCAAGATCACACAGAAAGAGCAATGACAATACCTGAACTGAAAAAGCACTTGAACTGTCCCAACAGTTTACAGGTTTTGTATACAGGTTATGAGCACAAAAGAGCAACAATTGTGCAGTAAATTAAAAAAAAACCTGTATCAACATATATTTTAAGCAACAATGACAGTGTGTAAAAGAAACAATTGTGCCCTTCAAAGAACCAGGTAATATGAATGAATATCACAGATGAAAAAGCTGAAAAGCACCAGTGAGAACAGTGCACAACACTTATTTAGTAATGTATACTAAAAAAACAGGAGACAAATAAATGGACAGTAAAATTACAATTCCAAGCTTTCTACAAAACAGTAAGAGCAAACGTGCAATTTATACAACCTGATTTTTTAACTAATTTTTAGCACAAATGGATATATAAACAAGTTAATTCATATCTGACCTTTTAAAGCTGCCTTCAGTGTGCATTTCTGAGGTGTACCATATGTTACAAGAGCATTTATTCCAACATTTCCTTAAGACAACACAATACAGAATCATATTACTCAACTGTTCTGATTTTCACAGAATGTCCAGATTTTACCTCATATTTTCAGTCTGCTCCTCAAAAAAATTGCAATTTTCTGGCAAACTGAGGACTGAAGTCACTAAATAACAGATTTGAGTTTCAGACTTCATATGCTTCAGAAAATGCATGCTAATGCAAATACTATTATTCTAGTAAATTTTTAAGTAGAAGAGCAATATTTAAAATTTGTCCCCCCCATTATATTTGGCTTTGTACAGATTTCTTATGCTAAGAGGTTGAGAGGCATGCCTTGCATCACAAAATTTCTTCTTGTTTTCAGGTACATACATGTAAAAGGAAAAAACTACAAAGACCAATGCACGTTGGGTTCAAGCAAGGCACCCTTCATTACTTGCAGCAAGGAGACAAAGCATGTAGGTACAAGATTTGTCTCCTTGTTGCAAGTAATAAAGGGTGCCTTGCTTGAACCTAATGTGCATTGGTCTTTGGTCCTTCGGACAAGAACTCTCTCTTCACCTCGGATCAGACGGCCAGGTGGTTGAAACCGTACGGGGAAGAAACCAAATTGGTTCTTCTTATATGGAAAGTCCTCCGACTGAATTGTCGTTCAAAAGAGGCCAGCCACTTTCTGATCTGTGACTGAAGGACGGATCGCCACGAATCGGTGATCAATCACGTAGGCTCAGGTAAGGTGAATCTATTTTTTTTCTGTTTTAGATCCGGGACTAGATGTGTATTGTTTTTGTCGAATTGTAATTTTGCAAGTCAGGGACAAAAAAAAAAAAGATTACTGTCTTGTCACAGATCAGGAAAAACAGAATAAGTAGGCAGTCATTCTAAAGAGACTATAACAAAATCTGCGGTACCACGTTAAAAATTAAGAGAAGTTACGCAACGATCAAAGGGTAAAACAAAATGGGTAATAATTGCACAAAAAGACCCCAAATGCCACCGTTAACGGAAAACGCAAAATATATGCAGTCGCAGCATGCTGACAATATTAGATATTATTCAAAATGGGTTAATAAATACGAATTTGACGGAAAATTAGAAAAATCTTCGCTTATCAAACTTATTAAACAGCTCAAAAATGATTCAAAGGGTCAGGTAAAAAAGCAACGTCGATTAGGAATTCCTCAGGCACACAGGTGGCTGGAGGAAGTAAACCGTAGGAAACAAAAAAACAAAGATTCAAAAGCAATGTTTTTAGATAGGAAGGATAACAACTTGGTAATAGCCTCAGCACCTCCGCCTCCTTACCAGAATATAAAGCAAGTGAACAAATTAGTCCACCCCCCACTATATCCTGCGGTCACTGAAGATAGAGATATTGTAAAACTAAAACTGACTAAAATTAGAGATCCCATCGGGACCAGATCTCGAACAAAGGCAGGTATTTCAGAAGAAGGTATCGAGTTACGGCGAATCGCTAAGAATTCACGATCTATAAGTGAAGAAGAAATATGCCCACTTATAGAAGTATCCAATCCTCAGGCAGGTCAAGACAATCAGGACCAAACTATCTTAGTGTATAGACCTTGGACTCTCCCGGAAAGCCACTGAGGGAATTCCCCATCCAAAGGTTAATTTCAGAAAATTCTCAAAAGATTTACAAGGAATGAGGTTGAGTTATAACCTAAAAACGGAGAAGAAATAGAAAAAGTAGTTAGACAAATTGTAGGGCCAGATTGGCACATGATTAGTGGGAACTGGAATCCCGGTGACACTGCACAAAGACTCCTCCCACATAGCAGCGCAGAATTAGACAACAGAGTGAAAGGTCTTACAGACCACATCTCTGAAAAATGGAAACCTAGGGCAGACTGGACTTGCATTAATCAATCAATACATCCAACAAGAAGATGAAACAATTGATCGGTATTATGCCAGATAGCTAGAATGTTTTAATAACCACTGTGGAATGCAGGTTCCTGAAGATCAAACACAAGATTCCCCATATGAACAGCAGTTAAAGAATGCATTTTTAAGAGGCAGTAGCACGCCTATAAGTAGTTTTATTACAAAACACATGGTAGACCATCGTACAAGCAGGTTACAATCATTACTTGAATATGCTAGGCATGCCGAAAGGCATTTTAATAGCAAAAAGAAAGCTCAAGTATTTTCTGTGGAAGATGGAGCAGAATTTTATGTAGTACAGTCTGGGAAAAAAAGAGTAAGAAAAACGCGCAGGGAAACAAACAATCTGATCAGCGATCAGAGGACTTTGAAGGGCAGAAAAAAAGGGGAGAATAATGCTGTAAAAAGGGACATTTGGCAAGGGACTGCAAGAAAAACAAGACAGCAACAATGGAAGACAAGGAGGGTGAGGACTGTCTATATGGTAGTCAAAAATCACTAGAAGGGGCTAACAAAGAAAAGACAAATGAAAATGTGATAGAGAGAATAGAAAAAGTACAGGAAGTTAGTGATAATGAAGAAAATAAAATATTAGACCTAGCTTTATTGAGCTTAGAGCTCTATTTAGCAGACACAAAACCAAAAGTTACACTCTTGGTAAAAGGGAGGGAGGTCAAATTTGTGTGTGACTCAGGGGGCATCATGAACCCTGATACACCCCTCCAAACTGCCAGAAAACAGAGTCACCTGATTACATACTGGTCAAAGCAGCTAATGGACAGCTGTATCAGGAGCCTCTCTCCCGTAACATTGCAATAACGGATCCAGTTTCAAAATTGACACATAAAAGCAAAATTGTAGTTTCTGCAAAATGCCCAGTAATCCTCTTGGGCAGAGACCTCATGCAGCTATTTGGTATAGCAGTAGTCCCAACCATGCAGGGTATAAAAGCACAGCGACAAATTAACACCTATGTAGTGCAATCGGAGGGTGAAATGTTTTATTGGTACAGCCAGGACCTGGTTACGACTGGTCCAGGGACTGTGACCAAAGAGTTAATGAACCTAGCCATCAGCAAGTTCCCCTCCCTTGACATTGATAAGCAACACCTGTTGCACTGTACCCTGTATTATTGCAACATACCAGGACCTGATAAGGAATATGAGCAAGAGTTATTTAAGAATCATGTAAACAGATTGATATTGTGTAACCTGTACTGGGACACAGAAGGGAACAGTGTAGTTAGCTGTTCATTGCCCCAGGAGTTCTTTGCACTTTATAAAACTAATCTATTACCACGTTAGCTTAACCAAAAACAGAAATATAGAGTGGGCAGACCTAGTAGAAAAAGGCACGAGATGGGAAAAACAGACAGAACTAAAACTGTCAGAACAAAGAATACAAGTACAAAAGTTAAATTGAATAACTCAGACCAACCCAGCTGTGCACTTGCAGTCTAGCGAGAACAGCTGATTGACACTCCTATTAAAAGGAGGAAGAGAATGCCTTACGAGACATACCAGAGACTCTCTGGTCAACAGGGAAATCAGATGTAGAACTCATTCGTACAGCGGGACCAGTTACTATCACGCCAAAGTCAGCATTCAGACCACAAAAAAGACAGTATCCCTTAAGAAAAGATGCAGAGGCAGGGATAAAGCCTATTATAGCAGCCTTACTTAAAGGAGGGATACTAGTAAAATCTCCCGATTCACCATGTAACACACCCTTATTTCCAGTTAAAAAGGCCAATGGAGAATGGTGTATGGTCCAGGATTTACAAGCCGTAAATGATGCAGTAATACCAAGAGCACCCACGGTGCCAGACCCACACACCCTGTTGAATGATTTGAAACCTCAGCAAAAAATATTTTTCTGTGGTAGACATCAGCAACGCGTTCTTTTCAATACCGACACACCCTGACAGCCAATATTGGTTTGCATTTACATTTTGGGGGAAAATGTATACATATACGCGACTACCACAGAGATATTGTAAAAGTCCAACGATATTCTCACAAGAAATGGCAAGTAACTTGGCGGGATTCACCCCACCAAGAGGCAGTCAGATTTTACTTTATGTTGATTACATCTTGCTGGCGGCCCCCACCCAGCAGGATTGTAGAGAAGATACCATAGCACTTCTACGATTTTTAGCCGCTGAGGGACATAAGGTAAATAAAAATAAACTACAGCTTTGGAAAAAACAGGTCAAATACTTAGGATATGCAATATCCAAGGAAGGTAGAACGTTCCCTAAAACACTCTACTGGTCAGCATGCTTTTGATTTCCTAACATTGTAGACCTCAAACACCTTTACAATGCCAAGGAAAAATTAAGAGCTATAGGCACTCAGGCTCAGAGTATACCAAAATGGGAACACTCAACTCCCAAATACACTACTCTTCCACAGGTTCCCTCACAAACTCTACACAAATTTGGAGTCCCAATGATACACAAAAATTATAGTCCCAGCTCCATCTTTTGATTTGATTTCTAAAACACACAGGTTTCAAGCCAAACTAATGTAGTCAGTTTTCAGTTGACCACCCTGGGCTACTTACTGAAATAAAAGGGACTGCACAAATGGTTCATTTCCCAGTCTTTGGCAAAAAAATAGCGTCTCATATTTTGCTCCTCTGCAAACTCCAAATGTTGAGACTAGAGACTATACATCTCAAGTGGATGGAGAACAGCTTATCAAGTGGGCATTTCAGTGTTAGGTTTCCTCAAAAAATAACAGTTGAACTAACGTGTTATCCAAAGGGTATTATGTCAGGCCTGCAGAAATCTGCAAGCCCTTCAGTATAAAAAGTGGTCCCATTAGCCACAAGTACGACAATTAATCAGGCAGAAGATGGATTGCAACTAGGACTCCCCTCCTTGAAAGTTCATCATATGTTCCCTACAAATTTTATTTTTTTTTGTTTTACTAAACATATATTTCTTTTTGTACTGAATTTATTTTATTATTTGTCTCCTTGTAATTTAGTATCTGTGGAGCTTTTCTCCCCGGGCCTCTACTGAAAATGGACATATATCCAGCTAGACTAGCCCGGTTAACAAATGTAAAATAAAAATAAATAAAATAAAAATAAATAAATAAATAAAATCATCATATTCAAATACACAGTCATCTTGTTTGGCAAATAGTAGTATTCTGTTAACACAGATACCTCCCTAACCATCCTTACTCAACATAGAAAGACTATTCAAGCTGAATGTGCAAGGCTCGTGGACATATTACTAAACATGCTTTTCATCTTCTCAAGACACACAAAGGTAAAGCTGTCAAATAGGTGCCTAAAAATCTGGATGTTACACTACGTGAAAAGCTATATCTGTGGTTCATGTAGTTCTATCTAAACCCATCCCACCAAAACCCACTACCAAGAAGGAAATTATGTCCTTCCTGGGTACAACTAACTTTTGCCGGAGTTGGATTCCAAACTATGCCTTGGAATCTGCACCTCTGACTGATCTTATATACAAGAAGCCTATGGCAGCGCAGGATTTGTTACAATGGACACCAGAGGCAAAATCTGCCTTCTGTAAACTAAAGCAGTTAATCGCGTCCTCATTAGTTCTGGGATTGCCAAACTACCATAAACGTTTTTTCCAAACTGTAGATTGCAAGCAGGTGTCAGCCATGACCAAACCAGGACCAAATCCATTGATGGACTTTTGCCAGAAATTGTTTGGGGGTTGGGGCAGCATCCTGATGAACATTCTGATTGCCATCTGTATAGAAATAATCCTACTGGTGGGTATGTGTGTGCTGCTGCATCCCCTGCATAAAAAGACTGATAAAAAATTTTATAGACATTTCAGTTTCAGAAACCTTATATCAAAATGCTGAACTTGAAGAAATGCTAAAAAACTGAAAATGCTTTCATGAGCTTAAACTAAATGACTCTGCAAATCCTGATCAGGAAGAGGTTAGGGGAAGAAAAAAACTGTTTGTGCTTATCTTGAAAGTAGAATAAAAGTATTAAAAGGGGGGAAATGTTAGAAAAATATATACTAGTATTATGCATGCTTAGTGCATCGAGGTTTAAAAGGGTTAATACATTTATTCTGTCAACACTGCATGAATCTGCACAGCTATTAGATACTTGAGACATTTCAATTCTGCTAATGTCAAGAAAATAACAAGAGACATTTCATTTCTGCTGATGTCAGGAAACTTAAAGAGATATTTCATTTCTGCTTATATCATGAGAAAATATGCAGCTGCTAGAAGCTTTGATAAAGAAAACAATAGATGCTTGAAAGTATAAACCATAGTCAGCATTACTTGTACTAAAGCTAGAAGTGTACCTTGAATCTAGACAAAATGTAACACCTGTATTAGAACTGTACAATTGAGGAATTGAAAAGTTAAGGTAGGCTAAAATAAGTCCAAGGCCAGGTTGTTTCTCTCAAAATGTTTTTGAAAGACAGCAAATAATCAAACCATGTCAGCAATAAGTCTGGTAACAATTTCTGTGAAACATACAGAAAGCTGTGTTCAACTACGTCAGCAATAAAATAGTAACATTTTCTGTGTGACAAAGAAAACTGTATAAAAATAACATACTAATCATTAAAAAGTCAGACAAATCTTGTACCTACATGCTTTGTCTCCTTGCTGCAAGTAATAAAGGGTGCCTTGCTTGAACCTAACATGCATTGGTCTTTGAAGTTTTTTCCTTTTACAATATACCACCTATCTGATGTTCTGAACTCTCAGTTTACCTACATTTGGTTCTCTTACAAGGATAATTTGGACTATAGTGAATTTCGAGTGGGCAAAATGCAACTGAATTAGGAGCAGTTAATGATCAAACTCTAACCAATTAGGGGTGACAAAGTGAAAACCAATGATGGGTCTTGATATGAGAACAAGCAGTGAATCAGACAATCCCGTTGTAGGTTTGCTGATGCTTGTATTTAAAAGTTGGCAAAAAAAATAGCAAGACAGTAGGCGCAGTATGGAAGGAATAGTAGCAAACTATGAATTTGCAGTAGAAAATCTATTTCTACAAGGAAAGGTCATATGTTGTATAACCTGCAATGGTTTTGGAGAAGCCTTAAGAAAACATTAAAACATTCCTTTCACTTATATTTTAGCCGACTGTCAAAGATACAACCAAAAGATGAACAAAACACACTCTCAACCTAATTTGTGGCAAGCAACATAGGGACTTAATTCATAATTGAATGTGAGTTGTGGAGAGATCAGGGTTGCCAAAATGAGACATAACTATGCAGCAGTTTTACTAATGCCAAAAGTGAACACATTTTTTGCTCTTCTCAAGATGCCTGCATGTATAATGTTAACAGAATGTCATTTACTAGATAAACAGTAGAATCAATTGCATGCAGAGAGTCAGCGGTGATATATTGCATCATTTGTTGAACAGAAATCTCTGAGGAACACGTATCAACTGCCTTGAACTGATGGCATTATTCTACTCAGCTGATTGTTCCATGTATGTTGGGAAGATGGAGGACCATTTGGTAGTACTAGCTTTGAGATAAAGACCAACCAGGATCCCCAGATTAAGGAAAGACTGTGCCAAATGCTTTTGAGAAATCCAAGTAATTAACACTCAAACAGTAAAACTACTATCTAGTTGGCTTTGAACGAATTTCCCTACAACCAGGAAAAATTGCCTACATCCAGGAAAGTTGTAACAATGACATAATTGTGCCTGAAACCATGCTAAGAAAAAGAAATATCCAAGTTTCCAATATATTGCTCGAGCTGGTAGCAAAACACTTTTCTCTAACATTTTAGATACAGGGTGGCAAAGAAGTAAGCCACAAGTGAAAGACCACCTCCCTATACTACACAGAAGTAAAACCTGTTTCACTAGGAGGAGACCAATCATGGTTATCCATGCAAGAGCTAATATTCCACCTTCCTTTTAAAGGAAAACATAGTTTAAATAAATGAAGGGTAAGCAGCTATACTGAAAAAAAGAAATTCTTTCCCAAACACTTCAGTCTCAAACCTTGTTAATCCCAGCACTGTGGAATAATGTCAATATCCTATTCAAACACCACATTTGTTATGGTATCTCTCTAAGTCTGCACAAAAAGTCTGGCAGACTACTTTGTTACTTGTAGCACCCTGCGCTGGGCTGCCCACAATTGCACCTCCCTAAAACACTCTACTGGTCAGCATGCTTTTGATTTCCTAACATTGTAGACCTCAAACACCTTTACAATGCCAAGGAAAAATTAAGAGCTATAGGCACTCAGGCTCAGAGTATACCCCCCGAATTTCTTAAAAATGGGAACACTCAACTCCCAAATACACTACTCTTCCACAGGTTCCCTCACAAAACGCACAATTTGCCCTACAATTCCTCTACACAAATTTGGAGTCCCAATGATACACAAAAATTATAGTCCCAGCTCCATCTTTTGACCCCCAAGTTGGAATGCTTTAAAAACGTATGCATACCGGAACTGTTGCCCACTTAGGTAAGCAGCTTCTTTTGATTTCTAAAACACACAGGTTTCAAGCCAAACTAATGTAGTCACTTTTCAGTTGACCACCCTGGGCTACTTAGTGAAATAAAAGGGACTGCACAAATGGTTCATTTCCCAGTCTTTGGCAAAAAAAAAAAAAAAAAAAATTTTTTTTTTTTTTTTTTTTTTTAATAGCGTCTCATATTTTGCTCCTCTGCAAACTCCAAATGTTGAGACTAGAGACTATACATCTCAAGTGGATGGAGAACAGCTTATCAAGTGGGCATTTCAGTGTTAGGTTTCCTCAAAAAATAACAGTTGAACTAACGTGTTATCCAAAGGGTATTGGGCTGCCCTACAATATGTCAGGCCTGCAGAAATCTGCAAGCCCTTCAGTATAAAAAGTGGTCCCATTAGCCACAAGTACGACAATTAATCAGGCAGAAGATGGATTGCAACTAGGACTCCCCTCCTTGAAAGTTCATCATATTCAAATACACAGTCATCTTGTTTGGCAAAAAGTAGTATTCTGTTAACACAGATACCTCCCTAACCATCCTTACTCAAGATAGAAAGACTATTCAAGCTGAATGTGCAAGGCTCGTGGACATATTACTAAACATGCTTTTCATCTTCTCAAGACACACAAAGGTAAAGCTGTCAAATAGGTGCCTAAAAATCTGGATGTTACACTAGGTGAAAAGCTATATCTGTGGTTCATGTAGTTCTATCTAAACCCATCCCACTATTACCCTATAGTAGGTTTGCAAGGGATTCCCACAGATATACAGTGTTTAAAATTGAAGTGGGTTTCTGAATCAATTTTTTTT